>NW_027009088.1:0-26928 GCF_036934945.1 Oncorhynchus masou masou | reverse complement strand
GGTCTACTCTGGACAGTTGATAAGGATCAGTAGTGGGTCTACTCTGGACAGTTGATAAGGATCAGTAGTGGGTCTACTCTGGACAGTTGATAAGGATCAGTAGTGGGTCTACTCTGGACAGTTGATAAGGATCAGTAGTGGGTCTACTCTGGACAGTTAATACGGATCAGTAGTGGGTCTACTCTGGACAGTTGATAAGGATCAGTAGTGGGTCTACTCTGGACAGTTGATAAGGATCAGTAGTGGGTCTACTCTGGACAGTTGATAAGGATCAGTAGTGGGTCTACTCTGGACAGTTGATAAGGATCAGTAGTGGGTCTACTCTGGACAGTTGATAAGGATCAGTAGTGGGTCTACTCTGGACAGTTTATAAGGATCAGTAGTGGGTCTACTCTGGACAGTTGATAAGGATCAGTAGTGGGTCTACTCTGGACAGTTGATAAGGATCAGTAGTGGGTCTACTCTGGACAGTTGATACGGATCAGTAGTGGGTCTACTCTCGGACAGTTGATAAGGATCAGTAGTGGGTCTACTCTGGACAGTTGATAAGGATCAGTAGTGGGTCTACTCTGGACAGTTGATAAGGATCAGTAGTGGGTCTACTCTCGACAGTCGATAAGGATCAGTAGTGGGTCTACTCTGGACAGTTGATAAGGATCAGTAGTGGGTCTACTCTGGACAGTTGATAAGGATCAGTAGTGGGTCTACTCTGGACAGTTGATAAGGATCAGTAGTGGGTCTACTCTGGACAGTTGATAAGGATCAGTAGTGGGTCTACTCTCAACAGTTGATAAGGATCAGTAGTGGGTCTACTCTCTACAGTTGATAAGGATCAGTAGTGGGTCTACTGGTCTATAGATTGATCAGGGTCTATTGATTTACATGCCTCTTGATTGACAGGGTATATTGATTGACAGTGTCTATTGATTGACAGGGTCTATTGATTTCATGTCTATTGATTGACAGGGTCCATTGACTGACAGATGTTTCATGTCATGACCTTCCTGGAACACCTATTGAGATGTGTCTCTTGTTGTCATGACTCACCTGGAACACCTATTGAGATGTGTCTCTTGTTGTCATGACTTACCTGGAACACCTATTGAGAGGTGTCTCTTGTTGTCATGACTTACCTGGAACACCTATTGAGATGTGTCTCTTGTTGTCATGACTTACCTGGAACACCTATTGAGATGTGTCTCTTGTTGTCATAACTCACCTGGAACACCTATTGAGATGTTTCATGTTATGACTTACCTGGAACACCTATTGGGAGGTGTCTCTTGTTGTCATGACTTACCTGGAACACCTATTGAGAGGTGTCTCTTGTTGTCATGACTTACCTGGAACACCTATTGAGATGTGTCTCTTGTTGTCATGACTTACCTGGAACACCTATTGAGATGTGTCTCTTGTTGTCATGACTTAACTGGAACACCTATTGAGATGTTCTCATGTTGTCATGACTTACCTGGAACACCTATTGAGATGTGTCTCTTGTTGTCATGACTTACCTGGAACACCTATTGAGATGTGTCTCTTGTTGTCATGACTTACCTGGAACACCTATTGAGATGTGTCTCTTGTTGTCATGACTTACCTGGAACACCTATTGAGATGTGTCTCCTGTTGTCATGACTTACCTGGAACACCTATTGAGATGTTTCATGTCATGACTTACCTGGAACACCTATTGAGATGTGTCTCTTGTTGTCATGACTTACCTGGAACACCTATTGAGATGTGTCTCTTGTTGTCATGACTTACCTGGAACACCTATTGAGATGTGTCTCTTGTTGTCATGACTTACCTGGAACACCAATTGAGATGTGTCTCTTGTTGTCATGACTTACCTGGAACACCTATTGAGATGTGTCTCTTGTTGTCATGACTTACCTGGAACACCTATTGAGATGTGTCTCTTGTTGTCATGACTTACCTGGAACACCTATTGAGATGTGTCTCTTGTTGTCATGACTTACCTGGAACACCTATTGAGATGTGTCTCTTGTTGTCATGACTCACCTGGAACACCTATTGAGATGTTCTCATGTTGTCATGACTTACCTGGAACACCTATTGAGATGTGTCTCTTGTTGTCATGACTTACCTGGAACACCTATTGAGATGTGTCTCTTGTTGTCATGACTTACCTGGAACACCTATTGAGATGTGTCTCTTGTTGTCATGACTTACCTGGAACACCTATTGAGATGTGTCTCTTGTTGTCATGACTTACCTGGAACACCTATTGAGATGTGTCTCTTGTTGTCATGACTTACCTGGAACACCTATTGAGATGTGTCTCTTGTTGTCATGACTTACCTGGAACACCTATTGAGATGTGTCTCTTGTTGTCATGACTTACCTGGAACACCTATTGAGATGTGTCTCTTGTTGTCATGACTTACCTGGAACACCTATTGAGATGTGTCTCTTGTTGTCATGACTTACCTGGAACACCTATTGAGAGGTGTCTCTTGTTGTCATGACTTACCTGGAACACCTATTGAGATGTGTCTCTTGTTGTCATGACTTACCTGGAACACCTATTGAGATGTGTCTCTTGTTGTCATGACTCACCTGGACCACCTATTGAGAGGTGTCTCTTGTTGTCATGACTTACCTGGACCACCTATTGAGATGTGCCTCTTGTTGTCATGACTTACCTGGACCACCTATTGAGATGTGTCTCTTGTTGTCATGACTCACCTGGACCACCTATTGAGATGTGTCTCTTGTTGTCATGACTTACCTGGAACACCTATTGAGATGTGTCTCTTGTTGTCATGACTTACCTGGAACACCTATTGAGATGTGTCTCTTGTTGTCATGACTTACCTGGAACACCTATTGAGATGTGCCTCTTGTTGTCATGACTTACCTGGAACACCTATTGAGATGTGTCTCTTGTTGTCATGACTTACCTGGAACACCTATTGAGAGGTGTCTCTTGTTGTCATAACTCACCTGGAACACCTATTGAGAGGTGTCTTGTTGTTATGACTTACCTGGAACACCTATTGAGAGGTGTCTCTTGTTGTCATGACTTACCTGGAACACCTATTGAGATGTCTCTGTTGTCATGACTTACCTGGAACACCTATTGAGAGGTGTCTCTTGTTGTCATGACTTACCTGGAACACCTATTGAGATGTGTCTCTTGTTGTCATGACTTACCTGGAACACCTATTGAGATGTGTCTCTTGTTGTCATGACTTACCTGGAACACCTATTGAGATGTGTCTCTTGTTGTCATGACTCACCTGGAACACCTATTGAGATGTGCCTCTTGTTGTCATGACTTACCTGGAACACCAATTGAGATGTGTCTCTTGTTGTCATGACTTACCTGGAACACCTATTGAGATGTGCCTCTTGTTGTCATGACTTACCTGGAACACCTATTGAGATGTTTCTCCTGTTTCCCTGGGTTTATGATCCACAGTATTTCTGAATTCACTGGCTGATATATGTTAATTGTACAACTCAACTACTGCATTATTTACCTCGACATACCGAGTGACAAAACATTAAGAACACCTTCCTAATATAGAGTTACACCACCCCCTTCTGCCCCTCAGAACAGCCTCAGTGGGTCAGGCCTCAACGTGTGAGCATGGACTGGAATTGTGTCAGAGCGTTCCACAGGATGCTGGCCCATGTTGACTCCAGTGCTTCCCACAGTTGTGTAAGTCGGCTGAATGTCCCTTTGGAGTGGTGGGCAATTATCGTACACACAGGTCACTGTTGAGGATGAAAAACCCAGCAGCTTTGCAGTTCTTGACACACTCAAACGAGTGCACCTGGCATACTACCATACCCTGTTCAAAGAAAGGCATTACATATTTTGTCTTGCCCATTAACCCTCTGAATGGCACACACACACACACACAATCCAAGTCTCAATTGTCAAGGCTTGAAAATCCTTTTCTAACCTGTCTCCTCCTCTTCATCTACACTGATTGAAGTGGATTTAACAGGTGACATTAAATTACCTTCACCTGGACTCACCTGGACAGTCTGTCATGGAAAGAGCAGGTGTTCTTAATGTTTTTGTAGACTCAGTGGTTAATGGTGTGATAGTTCTAATGAATGTTTCATATAAAACACACTGATTAAATAAATCTGTACAATTATGTACAAAAAATAATACATTGAGAGGTATTTGTTCCAGAATTTAATACATTTTTAGTTAACCTTTGGTGAACTTGGTAAGTCAGTTAAGAACAAATTCTTATTTACAATATGACCTACCACGGCCAGGGTCTGTAGTGAAGCCTCTAGCATTGAAATGCAGTGCCTTAGACCGCTGTGATTACAGCCTGGAATCGAACCAGGGTCTGTAGTGACAACTCCAGCACTGAGATGCAGTGCCTTAGACCGCTGTGATACAGCCTGGAATCGAACCAGGGTCTGTAGTGACGCCTCTAGCATTGAGATGCAGTGCCTTAGACCGCTGTGATACAGCCTGGAATCGAACAAGGGTCTGTAGTGACGCCTCCAGCACTGAGATGCAGTGCCTTAGACCGCTGTGATACAGCCTGGGGCTCGAACCAGGGTCTGTAGTGACGCCTCTAGCACTGAGATGCAGTGCCTTAGACCGCTGCGTCACTCAAGACCCTTTGTCAGGTAGCAGAGCACAGCAGTAGGGAAACCAGCAGCAAGACCTTAGCAGCCTGTACAGCACAAAACATGGGTCACATCACCAATGGCACCCTATTCCCTATATAGTGCACTATCTTAGACCAGAGCCCTATGGCACCCTATTCCCTATACACTGCACTACTTTGACCTATGGCTACTTAGACCAGACCAGCCCTATGGCACCCTATTCCCTATACACTGCACTACTTTAGACCAGAGCCCTATGGCACCCTATTCCCTATATGCACTACTTTAGACCAGGCCCTATGGCACCCTATTCCCTATACACTGCACTACTTTAGACCAGAGCCCTATGGCACCCTATTCCCTATATAGTGCACTACTTTAGACCAGAGCCCTATGGCACCCTATTCCCTATACACTGCACTACTTTAGACCAGAGCCCTATGGCACCCTATTCCCTATATAGTGCACTACTTTAATCAGAGCCCTATGGCACCCTATCCCCTATATACTGCACTACTTTAGACCAGAGCCCTATGGCACCCTATTCCCTATACACTGCACTACTTTAGACCAGAGCCCTATGGCACCCTATTCCCTATATAGTGCACTACTTTAGACCAGAGCCCAATGGCACCCTATTCCCTATATAGTGCACTACTTTAGACCAGAGCCCTATAGGACTCTATTCCCTATATAGTGCACTACTTTAGACAAGAGCCCTATGGCACCCTATTCCCTATACACTCACTACTTTAGACCAGAGCCTATGGCACCCTATTCCCTATAGTGCCTACTTTAGACCAGAGCCCATGGCACCCTATTCCCTATGTAGTGCACTACTTTAGACCAGAGCCCTATGGCACCCTATTCCCTATATAGTGCACTACTTTAGGCCAAGCCCCTATGGCACCTATTCCCTATACACTGCACTATTTTAGACCGAGCCCTATGGCACCCTATTCCTATAGTGCACTACTTTAGACCAGAGCCCTGTGGCACCCTATTCCCTATATACTGCACTACTTTTGAGATCAGAGCCCTATGGCACCCTATTCCCTATATAGTGCACTACTTTAGACCAGAGCCCAATGGCACCCTATTCCCTATATAGTGCACTACTTTAGACCAGAGCCCAATGGCACCCTATTCCCTATATAGTGCACTACTTTAGACCAGAGCCCAATGGCATCTCTATTCCCTATATAGTGCACTACTTTAGACAGAGCCCTATGGGACTCTATTCACTATATAGTGACTACTTTAGACCAGAGCCCTATGGGACTCTATTCCCTATATAGTGCACTACTTTAGACCAGAGCTCCTATGGCACCCTATTCACCTATACACTGCACTATTTTAGACCAGAGCCCTATAGCACCCTATTCCCTATATAGTGCACTACTTTAGACCAAAGCCCTATGGCACTCTATTCCCTATATAGTGCACTACTTTAGACCAGAGCCCTATGGCACTCTATTCCCTATATAGTGCACTACTTTAGACCAGAGCCCTATGGCACCCTATTCCCTATATAGTGCACTACTTTAGACCAGAGCCCTATGGCACTCTATTCCCTATATAGTGCACTACTTTAGACCAGAGCCCTATGGCACCCTATTCCCTATACGCTGCACTACTTTAGACCAGAGCCTATGGGACTCTATTCCCTATATAGTGCACTACTTTAGACAGAGCCTATGGGACTCTAGACCAGAGCCCTATGGCACTCTATTCCCTATACACGTGCACTACTTTAGACCAGAGCCCTATGGCACCTTATTCCCTATATAGTGCACTACTTTAGACCAGAGCCCTATGGGACTCTATTCCCTATATAGTGCACTACTTTCAGGGTCACATCCATCTGACATGACCCCTCACTCTGGGTACATCTCGTCACCTGGTAAGAGAAGGAGACGCAAACATACCACACACACCACACATCACACCTGGTAAGAGAAAGGAGAACAAACACACACAGACACACCACACAGACACACCACACAGACACACACACACACCACAGACACACACACCACACAACGTTAAACAGTAAAACGATCATCCGGCAGGAAGCATATCAAATCAGACTGACAGTTTTGGACTTTCAACATGAGAAGAAAACAACCTAAATTCACCGGGAGAATAATATAACTAACAAAAAAACTATTCAAAACCTAAAGATCTCCCTTTCTCTCAACTGAAGAAGTCGGCTTGGAGCCCAAATCTCTCTCCATGAAGTCAAAAGGCCATAGATGACTGATAAAGGGCCATAGATGACGTGGATAAAGGCACTAGATGACTGATAAAGGGCCATAGATGGCGTGGATAAAGGGCCATAGATGACTGATAAAGGGCCATAGTGGATAAAGACATGATAAAAGGGCCATAGATGACGTGGATAAGGGCCATAGATGACGTGGATAAAGGGCCATAGATGACGTGGATAAAGGCCATAGATGACGTGGATAAAGGGCACTAGATGACTGATAAAGGGCCATAGATGACGTGGATAAAGGGCCATAGATGACGTAAGGATAAGCGTGGATAAAGGGCACTAGATGACGTGGATAAAGGGCCATAGATGACGTGGATAAAGGGCACTAGATGACGTGGATAAAGGGCACTAGATGACGTGGATAAGGGCACTAGATGACGTGGATAAGGGCACTAGATGACTGATAAAGGGCCATAGATGACGTGGATAAAGGGCACTAGATGGCGTGGATAAAGGCACTAGATGACGTGGATAAAGGGCACTAGATGACTGATAAAGGGCCATAGATAAAAGCGTGGATAAAGGGCACTAGATGGCGTGGATAAAGGGCACTAGATGACTGATAAAGGGCCATAGATGGCGTGGATAAAGGGCACGAGATGACGTGGATAAAACTAGGGCACTAGATGACTGATAAAGGCACTAGATGACGTGGATAAAGGGCACTAGATGCGTGGATAAAGGGCACTAGATGGCGTGGATAAAGGGCACTACTAGATAGCGTGGATAAAGGGCACTAGATAACGTGGATAAAGGGCACTAGATAGCGTGGATAAAGGGCCATGGATAAAGGACACTAGATGACGTGGATAAAGGGCACTAGATGGCGTGGATAAAGGAGCACTAGATGGTGGATAAAGGGCACTAGATGGATAAAGGGCACTAGATAGCGTGGATAAAGGGCACTAGATGACGTGGATAAAGGGCACTAGATGGCGTGGATAAAGGAGCCATAGATAGATAAAAGGGCACTAGTGGTGGATAAAGGGCACTAGATGACGTGGATAAAGGGCACTAGATGACGTGGATAAAGGGCACTAGATGGCGTGGATAAAGGGCACTAGATGACGTGGATAAAGGGCACTAGATGACGTGGATAAAGGGCACTAGATGGCGATGGATAAAGGGCACTAGCGTGGATAAAGGGCACTAGATGGCGTGGATAAAGGGCACTAGATGGCGTGGATAAGGGCACTAGATGGTGGATAAAGGGCACTAGATGGCGTGGATAAAGGGCACTAGATGACGTGGATAAAGGGCACTAGATGACGTGGATAAAGGGCACTAGATGGCGTGGATAAAGGGCACTAGATGGCGTGGATAAAGGGCACTGATGGCGTGGATAAAGGGCACTAGATGACGTGGATAAAGGGCACTAGATGGCGTGGATAAAGGGCACTAGATGACGTGGATAAAGGGCACTAGATGACGTGGATAAAGGGCACTAGATGGCGTGGATAAAGGGCACTAGATGGCGTGGATAAAGGGCACTAGATGGCGTGGATAAAGGGCACTAGATGGCGTGGATAAAGGGCACTAGATGGCGTGGATAAAGGGCACTAGATGACGTGGATAAAGGGCACTAGATGACGTGGATAAAGGGCACTAGATGGATAAAGGGCACTAGATGACGTGGATAAAGGGCACTAGATAAAGCGTGGATAAAGGGCACTAGATGGCGTGGATAAAGGGCACTAGATAGATGACGTGGATAAAGGGCACTAGATAGCGTGGATAAAGGGATAAAGGCACTAGATGGCGTGGATAAAGGGCACTAGATGACGTGGATAAAGGGCACTAGATGGCGTGGATAAAGGGCACTAGATGACGTGGATAAAGGGCACTAGATGACGTGGATAAAGGGCACTAGATGACGTGGATAAAAAGGGCACTAGATGACGTGGATAAAAGGGCACTAGATGGCGTGGATAAAGGGCACTAGATAGCGTGGATAAAGGGCACTAGATGGCGTGGATAAAGGGCACTAGATGACGTGGATAAAGGGCACTAGATGACGTGATAAAGGGCACTAGATGACGTGGATAAAGGGCACTAGATGGTGGATAAAGGGCACTAGATGATGTGGATAAAGGGCACTAGATGACTGATAAAGGGCACTAGATGGCTGGTGGATAAAGGGCACTAGATAGCGTGGATAAAAAGGAGCACTAGATGACGTGGATAAAGGACACTAGATGACGTGGATAAAGGGCACTAGATGACGTGGATAAAGGCACTAGATGACGTGATAAAGGGCACTAGATAGCGTGGATAAAGGGCACTAGATGACATGGATAAAGGGCACTAGATGACGTGGATAAAGGGCACTAGATGGCGTGTATAAAGGGCACTAGATAAAAGGGCACTAGCGTGATAAAGGGCTCTAGATGACGTGGAGACTAGATGACTGATAAAGGGCCATAGATGACGTAAGTGGATAAAGGGGCCATAGATGGCGTGGATAAAGGGCACTAGATGACGTGGATAAAGGGCACTAGATGACGTGGATAAAGGGCACTAGATGGCGTGGATAAAGGGCACTAGATGACGTGGATAAAAAGGGCACTAGATGACGTGGATAAAGGGCACTAGATGACGTGGATAAAGGGCACTAGATGACGTGGATAAAAGCACTAGTGGTGGATAAAGGGCACTAGATGACGTGGATAAAGGGCACTAGATGATGTGGATAAAGGGCACTAGATGACGTGGATAAAGGGCACTAGATGACGTGGATAAAGGGCACAAGATGATGTGGATAAAGGGCACTAGATGACTGATAAAGGGCACTAGAGGACGTGGATAAAGGGCACTAGATGACTGATAAAGGGCACGTTGGAAAGAAAATCGTAATTAATTTGTTGCCAGCAGCACAGTTGCAGTCACCAATGCTCTGGATAACATGAAAACTGCCTAACCAGCTCTGCCAGGGCCAGTAAAATGGTCAGAGTGAGGTATTCTCTCATTTGTGTCTGGAAGATGCTAAAGCCAAAGATAGCCAGTTAGCTTGGGCGCTTGACTGCTGTTAGGTCAGAACGCTCGGTTCAACCCTACTCCTTGGCCAGAGCGGCCAGTGTCAGCTCTGAACTCTCTGAGAGCGGAAGGCCCTGAATTCACCAACGGACAATCAGACAACGCTCTGAATTAAGTCAATGTTTACTCTAACCTGGGAGGAGGGATATGTAGTGATCAGGCCCTTCATGTAAATATAAACTCTAACCTGGGAGGAGTGATATGTAGTGATAAGGCCCTTCATGTAAATATAAACTCTAACCTGGGAGGAGGGATATGTAGTGACCAGACCCTTCATGTAAATATAAACTCTAACCTGGGAGGAGGGATATGTAGTGATCAGGCCCTTCATGTAAATATAAACTCTAACCTGGGAGGAGGGATATGTAGTGATAAGGCCCTTCATGTAAATATAAACTCTAACCTGGGAGGAGGGATATGTAGTAACCAGACCCTTCATGTAAATATAAACTCTAACCTGGGAGGAGGGATATGTAGTGATCAGGCCCTTCATGTAAATATAAACTCTAACCTGGGAGGAGGGATATGTAGTGATCAGGCCCTTCATGTAAATATAAACTCTAACCTGGGAGGAGGGATATGTATGTCAGTTCATGTGAACATCAACCTGGCCCTTCATGTAAATATAAACTCTAACCTGGGAGGAGGGATATGTAGTGATCAGGCCCTTCATGTAAATATAAACTCTAACCTGGGAGGAGTGATATGTAGTAACCAGACCCTTCATGTGAACTCTAACCTGGGAGGAGTGATATGTAGTAACCAGACCCTTCATGTGAACACTAACCTGGGAGGAGTGATATGTAGTAGCTGTCTGACACCATGCGGACAGGGAGCCACTGTTCACAGCCCTCTGAAGCTCTCTGTCTGGAGAAGCTGTGGAGGTTCTGCAGGGAGGGGAACCTGCACATTCGGCTGAGATCATAGAACTGTGGAGGGGCTATCCACATCTCTCTGGCCTGGTAACTGTGGAGGATCTCTGGGGGAGTGGACCACTGAGAGAGGGGAGACGAGAGGGAGAGGGGAGGGAGGAGAGAGAGGAGAGGGGGAGAGAGAGAGGGGGAGGGAAGGGAGAGAGAGAGGGAGAGGGGGGAGAGAGAGAGAGGGGGGGGGGAGGGGGGAGAGGGGGAAGGGAGAGAGAGGGAAGGAGAGAGAGAGGGGAAGGGAGAGAGAGAGAGGGAGAGGGGGAGAGAGAGAGGGAGAGGGGGGAGAGAGAGGGAGAGGGGAGGAGAGAGAGAGAGGGGGGAGAGAGGGGAGAGAGGGGGAAGGGGGAGAGAGAGAGGGGGAAGGGAGAGAGAGGGGGAGAGAGAGAGGGGGGAAGGGAGAGAGAGAGGGGAAGGGAGGGGGGGGGAGGAGGAGAGAGAGGGAGAGGGGAAGGGAGGGAGAGGGGAGGAGAGAGAGGGAGAGGGGAAGGGAGAGAGAGGGGGGGGAGAGAGAGGGAGAGGGGAAGGGAGAGAGAGGGAGAGGGGAAGGGAGAGAGAGGGAGAGGGGGAAGGGAGAGAGAGGGAAGGGGAGAGAGGGGAAGGGAGGGGGAGAGGGGAGGAGAGAGAGGGAGGGAGGAGGGAGAGGGAGAGGGGAGGGAGAGAGGTTTAGGTTGGACTAAGAACAAATGAACAGTTTACAACAATATTATGAACTGATAAAGACATCATGAATGAATATAGTCACTTAAACCTTTGAACACAACAATAATATACATGTTCACCTTACTAAGCTATGGTATCACCTTAAAGTGCACAATTTCCTTCTCGTCTTGTAGGGTGTGAGGTGGTGTTTCTTGCAAGCAGCACATGTAGAAGGCCGTGTCATACCTCCTCTGTTTCGCGTACACACCAGTGGGGGTCAGCCAGTTGCCCCATTCATGCAGAGCCCAGATGTTCGGTAGACACTCCAGCTCCCTACACATTCTGATGAAGTTAGAAGGGTTCTCGTTTACCTGCACTCTCCATTTAGCCAATTCACTCTTGTCACGGAGATCAGTTATTCGGGTTAATTCGGGTTGACTGTATCGGTTGTTCTCGATGCTGTTAAATAAAGTACCCTCTTCCTCTTTTGACACGACTAGAAGTACACCGGACTCCTCGAACGTTTCCCTCACTGCACAGATTCTCAATGCGACGTCACCTGGAACGGGAGAACCCAGTTTCTTCCTGTCAGTGGCGAAGATGGGAGGTCTCGTCTCCGGCGGCTGTTTCACAAATCCCAGTCCAAAATTCGGTGAGCGCCGAAAAGATTGAAAAAGATCAAGCCATTCGCTTGAGAAATCTGACGGATCCACCAGACCGCCGGGAAAGACATAAGCATTCGGCATGAAACCACTCGTACCGCTTCGTTTCAACAACAACACTTCATAGTCGAAGGCTGACCTGTCAGGCAAGCTGGAGTGCCCACTGATAGCAGGTGCACCGGTTCCTTTATCGACACACCTTGTCAAACTATCTACAGGGAGTTTATGTCTCGTACCAGCAGCTAGTATGACCGTCGCGGCCTCCTTCCAGTGTCTCAGAGCCGTATTCATCTTTTGGTCGTTTTATTCTCTCATTTCCAATAGTGTTATTCTGAAGCAAAGTCCACAACACCAACGTCAAATGTTATTGTGTTGATGTGTCGTCATACGAGCAGGAAGGTCAAGGGAGTAGAAGAAGAACCGTGTTTCCGGTGTCTTCTGTTACAACGCCACCTACTGTTGTGGATGACTGATTTTACCATATCTTCTATCAACGCAGTTCGTGATGCTGATTAAAGTGGGTGAAGGTTCGAGTTCAGGAAAGTGATTGATGTTTGTGGTTAGTATTTTTTTGCCAAACAGATACTGTAAACTTTTATAAGATGACAAATGAATTGATTTGTGGGATTGAATTACAATTGAAGGGTAAACTGTTTTATTCACAAACACAACAACTCACTATCTACTTTTCAACTCCGAGAAGAAGAGGTTTTGAAACTGTGTGACACGAATACATCACACAATAGGCACTATAAGATGAACGTGTCCCCAGGTTCAACTGGCAGCTGGTGGAGAGATAGAAGACAACAAGGGACAAATGTCTTTTAACTTGTCAAATACAATTTAAACCTTAGATTATATACAAGTGCTTGAACAGCGCAAACATGAGGGATTTTAAACAATGTTGAGGACAAATAAAAAGCAAAAAATATGACATCATTTTGGTCTCTTATGTTCTCACTAGTCATGTACAAGAACAGCATATTCTCAGGGTCTCCAATGGCACCCCGTTCCCTAGGGCATAGGGTGTGATTTGAGATGGCACCCCGTTCCCTAGGGCATAGGGTGTGATTTGAGATGGCGACCCATTCCTAGGGCATAGGGTGTGATTTGAGATGGCGCCCGTTCCTAGGGCATAGGGTGTGATTTGAGATGGCCCCGTTCCCTAAGGCATAGGGTGTGATTTGAGATGGCGCCCCGTTCCCTAGGGCATAGGGTGTGATTTGAGATGGCGCCCCGTTCCCTAGGGCATAGGGTGTGATTTGAGATGGCACCCCGTTCCCTAGGGCATAGGGTGTGATTTGAGATGGAGCCTCGTTCCCTGGGGCATAGGGTGTGATTTGAGATGGCACCCCGTTCCCTAGGGCATAGGGTGTGATTTGAGATGGCACCCGTTCCCTAGGGCATAGGGTGTGATTTGAGATGGTGCCCCGTTCCCTAAGGCATAGGGTGTGATTTGAGATGGCGCCCCGTTCCCTAGGGCATAGGGTGTGATTTGAGATGGCGCCCCATTCCCTAGGGCATAGGGTGTGATTTGAGATGGTGCCCCGTTCCCTAGGGCATAGGGTGTGATTTGAGATGGCTTCCCGTTCCCTAGGGCATAGGGTGTGATTTGAGATGGCACCCGTACCCTAGGGCATAGGGTGTGATTTGAGATGGCGCCCGTTCCCCTAAGGCATAGGGTGTGATTTGAGATGGCGCCCCATTCCCTAGAGCATAGGGTGTGATTTGAGATGGCACCCGTTCCCTAGGGCATAGGGTGTGATTTGAGATGGCGCCCCGTTCCCTAGGGCATAGGGTGTGATTTGAATGGCGCCTGCCCCTAGGGCATAGGGTGTGATTTGAGATGGCGCCCCGCTCCCTAGGGCATAGGGTGTGATTTGAGATGGCGCCCGTTCCCTAGGGCATAGGGTGTGATTTGAGATGGCGCCCCGTTCCCCTAGGGCATAGGGTGTGATTTGAGAAGCAGACCAATGGCGCCCTGTTCCTAGAGCATAGGGGTGTGATTTGAGACACAGACCAATGGCGCCCCGGTTCCCTAGAGCATAGGGTGTGATTTGAGATGGCGCCCCCCTGTCCCTGGGGCATAGGGTGTGATTTGAGAAGCAGCCATTGACCTCCTATATCCAGTCAATTAGTTTGGGATCCAGACCATGTAGACGGCTGATGCCAACCTGCTAAGCAGAGCCTCTATGTCTTCAATATAAATTGGCAGTATCCTAAAAGCAAATATGTCCTCCCCTATGCAGAGTTTAAACACAGAGGGGCATTAAATAGACAAACTATATTGGCGAAAGTCTCATGGGAGAGAAACAGACAGGATTCCAGCATTATGACACAGTACAGAACGTTCATTATGAGACAGGACAGAACGTTCATTAAGAGACAGTACAGAACGTTCATTATGAGAAAGGACAGAACATTCATTATGACACAGTACAGAACGTTCATTATGAAAGGACAGAACATTCATTATGACACAGTACAGTACCTTCATTATGACACAGTACAGAACATTCATTATGACACAGTACAGAACGTTCATTAAGAGACAGGACAGTACCTTCATTATGACACAGTACAGAACGTTCATTATGACACAGTACAGAACGTTCATTATGACACAGTACAGAACGTTCATTATGACACAGTACAGAACGTTCATTATGACACAGTACAGAACGTTCATTATGACACAGCACAGAACATTCATTATGACACAGTACAGAACGTTCATTATGATACAGTACAGAACGCTCATTATGACACAGTACAGTACCTTCATTATGACACAGTACAGAACATTCATTATGAGACAGGACAGTACCTTCATTATGAGACAGGACAGAACGTTCATTATGACACAGTACAGAACCTTCATTATGAGACCGGACAGAACCTTCATTATGAGACAGGACAGAACCTTCATTATGAGAAAGGACAGAATGTCATTATGACACAGTACAGAACGTTCATTATGAGACAGGACAGAAACATTCATTATGAGACAGGACAGTACCTTCATTATGAGACAGGACAGAACGCTCATTATGACACAGTACAGAACCTTCATTATGAGACCGGACAGAACCTTCATTATGAGAAAGGACAGAACGTTCATTATGACACAGTACAGAACGTTCATTATGAGACAGGACAGAACGTTCATTATGACACAGTACAGAACATTCATTATGAGACAGGACAGTACCTTCATTATGAGACAGGACAGAACGTTCATTATGACACAGTACAGAACGTTCATTATGAGACAGGACAGAACGTTCATTATGAGACAGTACAGAACGTTCATTATGAGACAGGACAGAACGTTCATTATGAGACAGGACAGAACGTTCATTATGACACAGTACAGAACGTTCATTATGAGACAGGACAGAACGTTCATTATGAGACAGTACAGAACGTTCATTATGAGACAGGACAGTACCTTCATTATGAGACAGGACAGAACGCTCATTATGACACAGTACAGAACGTTCATTATGAGACAGGACAGAACGTTCATTATGAGACAGGACAGAACGTTCATTATGACACAGTACAGAACATTCATTATGAGACCGGACAGAACCTTCATTATGAGACAGGACAGAACCTTCATTATGAGAAAGGACAGAACGTTCATTATGACACAGTACAGAACGCTCATTATGAGACAGGACAGAACGTTCATTATGAGACAGGACAGAACGTTCATTATGAGACAGGACAGAACGCTCATTATGACACAGTACAGAACGCTCATTATGAGACAGGACAGAACGCTTCATTATGAGACAGGACAGAACGTTCATTATGAGACAGTACAGAACGTTCATTATGGACAGGACAGTACCTTCATTATGAGACAGGACAGAACCTTCATTATGACACAGTACAGAACCCAATTTCTAAGTATGTCTCAAATGGCACCCTATTCCCTAAGTAGTGCATTGCTTTTGACTAGGGCCTATGGGGTAGTGCACCACATAAGGTAAAGGGTACCATTTGGGATGCACAAATACATTTGTCCACATCAGTCAGTTTAGGCTGTTTATTATCTTCCTCTATTCGTTTTTCTCAGGAGGAACGACCTCCATCAGCAGCTGCAGGTGCATGGTGATTGGCCCTGCAGGGGAGGTGAGAGGTTAAAGGTCAGATTGGACCAATCAGGCTAATTAAAAGGTGAATAATAAATAAATAAACTTTAATAAAAGGTTGATAAAGGTGACATCAGCCCAATCACAGCATGATCTATAGGCTCTGTGACCTTCTGAGTTGAACTCCACAATGACTGTAGTTATGTAAAGGGAAGAACTCCACTAAGGCTCACTGAGGAATAAAACATTTTGATACATAAAGACCCAAGTTGCAGAAGATAATAGTGTCTGCTTCCCAAATGGCACCCTATCCCTATATTATAGTGCACTACCTTTCACCAGGGCCCATAGGGTAGTGCACTACACAGGAATAAGGGGTCATTTTGGAACACAAGCCAGTGTTGTCTTCGAGTGCACTCCAAAGGAATAGGCGGCCATTTTGAGATAAAGGCTCTCTCTCAACACTGGAGTGTCAGCAACTCTGAGCAGTGGGTAGTTACTCACTCATGACCCTGTGTGTCCAGCTGAACCTGCGATGAACGAAGGGGAAGTAGAGCAGCAGACCGCTGAGGATGTAGATGGTACAGTACAGATACTCCAGCTCTGGCTTGTCATGATAGGTGCTAGGACCAGGTAGCAGGACACGATCACCACCAGCACCGCTATGGGCATGGGACACTGTTGGGGGACAACCAGGGACATAACCACCTGTCAGTCTCACAGGTGGGATCTGGGACAGTATTGCTCTAAAAACAGGTTACCACCCCATTTGTTGTGGTAACCAGCTGAGGGATGTGACTGGAGAAATGGAACCACACTAAAATGTATAGACAGAGCTATGGATGTAAGGACTGACCATCCACGAGCTCAACATGATAGTTGTAACTATTGTTCTTCCAATAGCCAAGAGATGAACAGGACTTGGATGTATGGCAATGTGAATCTAGTCTTACCTTGACGGGCCTCTTGAGTTCCTTCCTGGTGAAGTGAAATAAGTCTGTTAATTCCTCGTCATTTGGAAAGAATGAAAATGAAAAGGACCCTGCATTTCACCGGAACAGGAGGTTGGCATAGTTCTCCAAACAGGAGACTGGCACTTCTTGGGTCAGGGTCCTATGTTAGGCCACTGGGGGCAGTAATGTATAAAGTGATGGGTCAGGTCATATGTTAGGCCACTGGGGGCAGTAATGTATAAAGTGATAGGTCAGGGTCATATGTTAGGGCCACTGGGGGGCAGTAATGTATAAAGTGATGGGTCAGGTTATAGGTTAGGCCACTGGGGGGCAGTAATGTAAAAAGTGATGGGTCAGGTTATAGGTTAGGCCACTGGGGGGCAGTAATGTATAAAGTGATGGGTCAGGTTATAGGTTAGGCCACTGGGGGGCAGTAATGTATAAAGTGATGGGTCAGGTCATAGGTTAGGCCACTGGGGGGCAGTAATGTATAAAGTGATGGGTCAGGGTTATAGGTTAGGCCACTGGGGGCAGTAATGTATAAAGTGAGGGTCAGGTTATAGGTTAGGCCACTGGGGGGCAGTAATGTATAAAGTGATGGGTCAGGTTATAGGTTAGGCCACTGGGGGGCAGTAATGTATAAAGTGATGGGTCAGGTTATAGGTTAGCCACTGGGGGCAGTAATGTATAAAGTGATGGGTCAGGTTATAGGTTAGGCCACTGGGGGCAGTAATGTATAAAGTGATAGGTCAGGTTATAGGTTAGACCACTGGGGCAGTAATGTATAACGTGATGGGTCAGGTTATAGGTTAGGCCACTGGGGGCAGTAATGTATAAAGTGATGGGTCAGGGTTATAGGTTAGACCACTGGGGGGCAGTAATGTATAAAGTGATGGGTCAGGTTATAGGTTAGGCCACTGGGGGCAGTAATGTATAAAGTGATGGGTCAGGTTATAGGTTAGGCCACTGGGGGCAGTAATGTATAAAGTGATGGGGTCAGGTTATAGGTTAGGCCACTGGGGGCAGTAATGTATAAAGTGATGGGTCAGGTTATAGGTTAGGCCACTGGGGGCAGTAATGTATAAAGTGATGGGTCAGGTTATAGGTTATGCCACTGGGGCAGTAATGTATAAAGTGATGGGTCAGGTTATAAGTTAGACCACTGGGGGCAGTGATGTATAAAGTGATGGGTCAGGTTATAGGTTAGGCCACTGGGGGGCAGTAATGTATAAAGTGATGGGTCAGGTTATAGGTTAGGTCACTGGGGGGCAGTAATGTATAAAGTGATGGGTCAGGTTATAGGTTAGGTCACTGGGGGCAGTAATGTATAAAAGTGATGGGTCAAGTTATAGGTTAGGTCACTGGGGGGGTCAGTAATGTATAAAAGTGATGGGTCAGGTTATAGGTTAGACCACTGGGGGCAGTGATGTATAAAGTGATGGGTCAGGTTATAGGTTAGGTCACTGGGGGGGCAGTAATGTATAAAGTGATGCGTCAGGGTTATAGGTTAGACCACTGGGGGGCAGTGATGTATAAAGTGATGGGTCAGGTTATAGGTTAGGTCACTGGGGGGGCAGTAATGTATAAAAGTGATGGGTCAGGTTATAGGTTAGACCACTGGGGGCAGTAATGTATAAAGTGATGGGTCAGGTTATAGGTTAGACCACTGGGGGCAGCAATGTATAAAGTGATGGGTCAGGTTAGAGGTTAGGGCCACTGGGGGCCAGTAATGTATAAAGTGATGGGTCAGGTTATAGGTTAGCCACTGGGGCAGTAATGTATAAAGGATGGGTCAGGTTATAGGTTAGGCCACTGGGGGCAGTAATGTATAAAGTGATGGGTCAGGTTATAGGTTAGGCCACTGGGGAACAGTAATGTATAAAGTGATGGGTCAGGTTATAGGTTAGACCACTGGGGGGCAGTAATGTATAAAGTGATGGGTCAGGTTATAGGTTAGACCACTGGGGGCAGTGATGTATAAAGTGATGGGTCAGGTTATAGGTTAGGCCACTGAGTGGCAGTAATGTATAAAGTGATGGGTCAGGTTAAAGGTTAGGCCACTGGGGGGCAGTAATGTATAAAGTGATGGGTCAGGTTATAGGTTAGGTCACTGGGGGCAGTAATGTATAAAAGTGATGGGTCAGGTTATAGGTTAGGGCCACTGGGGGGCAGTGATGTATAAAGTGATGGGTCAGGTTATAGGTTAGGTCACTGGGGGGGCAGTAATGTATAAAAGTGATGGGTCAGGTTATAGGTTAGACCACTGGTGGGCAGTAATGTATAAAGTGATGGGTCAGGTTTTAGGTTAGGTCACTGGGGGGCAGTAATGTATAAATGTGATGGGTCAGGTTATAGGTTAGACCACTGGGTGGCAGTGATGTATAAAGTGATGGGTCAGGTTATAGGTTAGGTCACTGGGGGGATAGTAATGTATAAAAGTGATGCGTCAGGTTATAGGCTAGACCACTGGGGGCAGTAATGTATAAAGTGATGGGTCAGGTTATAGGTTAGGTCACTGGGGGCAGTAATGTATAAAGTGATGGGTCAGGTTATAGGTTAGACCACTGGGGGGCAGTAATGTATAAAGTGATGGGTCAGGTTATAGGTTAGGCCACTGGGGGCAGTAATGTATAAAGTGATGGGTCAGGTTATAGGTTAGGCCACTGGGGGGCAGTAATGTATAAAGTGATGGGTCAGGTTATAGGTTAGGTCACTGGGGGGCAGTAATGTATAAAAAAGTGATGGGTCAGGTTATAGGTTAGACCACTGGGGCAATGTATAAAGTGATGGGTCAGGTTTTAGGTTAGGTCACTGGGGGGGGGGCAGTAATGTATAAATGTGATGGGTCAGGTTGTAGGTTAGACCACTGGGGCAGTGATGTATAAAGTGATGGGTCAGGTTATAGGTTAGGTCACTGGGGGGATAGTAATGTATAAAGTGATGCGTCAGGTTATAGGCTAGACCACTGGGGGACAGTAATGTATAAAGTGATGGGTCAGGTTATAGGTTAGTCACTGGGGGGCAGTAATGTATAAAGTGATGGGTCAGGTTATAGGTTAGGCCACTGGGGGGCAGTAATGTATAAAGTGATGGGTCAGGTTATAGGTTAGACCACTGGGGGCAGGAATGTATAAAGTGATGGGTCAGGTTATAGGTTAGGCCACTGGGGGGCAGTAATGTATAAAGTGATGGGTCAGGTTATAGGTTAGGCCACTGGGGGGCAGTAATGTATAAAGTGATGGGTCAGGTTATAGGTTAGGCCACTGGGGGCAGTAATGTATAAAGTGATGGGTCAGGTTATAGGTTAGGCCACTGGGGGGCAGTAATGTATAAAGTGATAGGTCAGGTTATAGGTTAGACCACTGGGGGGCAGTAATGTATAACGTGATGGGTCAGGTTATAGGTTAGGCCACTGGGGGGCAGTAATGTATAAAGTGATGGGTCAGGTTATAGGTTAGACCACTGGGGGCAGTAATGTATAAAGTGATGGGTCAGGTTATAGGTTAGGCCACTGGGGGGCAGTAATGTATAAAGTGATGGGTCAGGTTATAGGTTAGCCACTGGGGGCAGTAATGTATAAAGTGATGGGTCAGGTTATAGGTTAGGCCACTGGGGGCAGTAATGTATAAAGTGATGGGTCAGGTTATAGGTTAGGCCACTGGGGGCAGTAATGTATAAAGTGATGGGTCAGGTTATAGGTTATGCCACTGGGGGCAGTAATGTATAAAGTGATGGGTCAGGTTATAAGTTAGACCACTGGGGGGCAGTGATGTATAAAGTGATGGGTCAGGTTATAGGTTAGGCCACTGGGGGGCAGTAATGTATAAAGTGATGGGTCAGGTTATAGGTTAGGTCACTGGGGGCAGTAATGTATAAAGTGATGGGTCAGGGTTATAGGTTAGGTCACTGGGGGCAGTAATGTATAAAAGTGATGGGTCAGGTTATAGGTTAGGTCACTGGGGGGGGTCAGTAATGTATAAAAGTGATGGGTCAGGTTATAGGTTAGACCACTGGGGGCAGTGATGTATAAAGTGATGGGTCAGGGTTATAGGTTAGGTCACTGGGGGGGGGCAGTAATGTATAAAAGTGATGCGTCAGGTTATAGGTTAGACCACTGGGGGGCAGTGATGTATAAAGTGATGGGTCAGGTTATAGGTTAGGTCACTGGGGGGGCAGTAATGTATAAAAGTGATGCGTCAGGTTATAGGTTAGACCACTGGGGGCAGTGATGTATAAAGTGATGGGTCAGGTTATAGGTTAGGCCACTGGGGGGCAGTAATGTATAAAGTGATGGGTCAGGTTAGAGGTTAGGGCCACTGGGGGGCCAGTAATGTATAAAGTGATGGGTCAGGTTATAGGTTAGCCACTGGGGGGCAGTAATGTATAAAGTGATGGGTCAGGTTATAGGTTAGGCCACTGGGGGGCAGTAATGTATAAAGTGATGGGTCAGGTTATAGGTTAGGCCACTGGGGAACAGTAATGTATAAAGTAATGGGTCAGGTTATAGGTTAGACCACTGGGGGGCAGTAATGTATAAAGTGATGGGTCAGGTTATAGGTTAGGCCACTGGGGGGCAGTGATGTATAAAGTGATGGGTCAGGGTTATAGGTTAGACCACTGAGTGGCAGTAATGTATAAAGTGATGGGTCAGGTTAAAGGTTAGGCCACTGGGGGGGGCAGTAATGTATAAAGTGATGGGTCAGGTTATAGGTTAGACCACTGGGGGCAGTGATGTATAAAGTGATGGGTCAGGTTATAGGTTAGGTCACTGGGGGGGGGCAGTAATGTATAAATGTGATGGGTCAGGTTATAGGTTAGACCACTGGGGGGCAGTAATGTATAAAGTGATGGGTCAGGTTTTAGGTTAGGTCACTGGGGGGGGCAGTAATGTATAAATGTGATGGGTCAGGTTATAGGTTAGACCACTGGGGGCAGTGATGTATAAAGTGATGGGTCAGGTTATAGGTTAGGTCACTGGGGGGGGATAGTAATGTATAAAAGTGATGGGTCAGGTTATAGGTTAGACCACTGGGGGCATTAATGTATAAAGTGATGGGTCAGGTTATAGGTTAGACCACTGGGGGGCATTAATGTATAAAGTGATGGGTCAGGTTATAGGATTAGACCACTGGGGGGCAGTAATGTATAAAGTGATGGGTCAGGTTATAGGTTATGACACTGGGGGACAGTAATGTATAAAGTGATGGGTCAGGTTATAGGTTAAACCACTGGGGGCAGTGATGTATAAAGTGATGGGTCAGGGTTATAGGTTAGGCCACTGGGGGGCAGTAATATAGGTTAGGGTCAGGTTAGAGGTTAGCCACTGGGGGGCCAGTAATGTATAAAGTGATGGGTCAGGGGGTTAGGACCACTTGGGGGCAGTATAAAGTGATGGGTCAGGTTATAGGTTAGACCACTGGGGCAGTAATGTATAAAGTGATGGGTCAGGGTTATAGGTTAGACCACTGGGGGGCAGTAATGTATAAAGTGATGGGTCAGGTTATAGGTTAGGCCACTGGGGGCAGTGATGTATAAAGTGATGGGTCAGGTTATAGGTTAGGCCACTGGGGGCAGTAATGTATAAAGTGATGGGTCAGGTTATAGGTTAGGCCACTGGGGGCCAGTAATGTATAAAGTGATGGGTCAGGTTATAGTTAGACCACTGGGGGGCAGTGATGTATAAAGTAATGGGTCAGGTTATAGGTTAGACCACTGGGGGGCAGGAATGTATAAAGTGATGGGTCAGGTTATAGGTTAGACCACTGGGGGGGGGGTAATGTATAAAGTGATAGGTCAGGTTATAGGTTAGACCACTGGGGGGGGCAGTAATGTATAAAGTGATGGGTCAGGTTATAGGTTAGGCCACTGGGGGCATTAATGTATAAAGTGATGGGTCAGGTTATAGGTTAGACCACTGGGGGCAGTGATGTATAAAGTGATGGGTCAGGTTATAGGTTAGACCACTGGGGGCAGTAATGTATAAAGTGATGGGTCAGGTTATAGGTTAGACCACTGGGGGCAGTAATGTATAAAGTGATAGGTCAGGTTATAGGTTAGGCCACTGGGGGCAGTAATGTATAAAGTGATGGGTCAGGTTATAGGTTAGACCACTGGGGGGGCAGTGATGTATAAAGTGATGGGTCAGGGTTGTGGTTAGACCACTGGGGGGCAGTAATGTATAAAAGTGATGGGTCAGGTTATAGGTTGAAGGCCACTGGGGGGGGCTGTAATGTATAAAGTGATGGGTCAGGTTATAGGTTAGGCCACTGGGGGCATTAATGTATAAAGTGATGGGTCAGGTTATAGGTTAGGCCTCTGGGGGGCAGTAATGTATAAAGTGATGGGTCAGGTTATAGGTTAGGTCACTGGGGGGCAGTAATGTATAAAGTGATGGGTCAGGTTATAGGTTAGACCACTGGGGGCAGTGATGTATAAAGTGATGGGTCAGGTTATAGGTTAGGCCATTGGGGGCAGTAATGTATAAAGTGATAGGTCAGGTTATAGGTTAGGCCACTGGGTGGGGTCAGTTATGTATAAAGTGATGGGTCAGGTTATAGGTTAGACCACTGGGGGCATTAATGTATAAAGTGATGGGTCAGGTTAGTAGGTTAGGCCACTGGGGGCAGTCATGTATAAAGTGATGGGTCAGGTTATAGGTTAGGCCACTGGGGGTGGGCAGTAATGTATAATGTGATGGGTCAGGTTATAGGTTAGACCACTGGGGGCAGTAATGTATAAAGTGATGGGTCAGGTTATAGGTTAGGCCACTGGGGGTGGGCAGTAATGTATAATGTGATGGGTCAGGTTGTAGGTTAGGCCACTGGGGGCCAGTAATGTATAAAGTGATGGGTCAGGTTATAGGTTAGGCCTCTGGGGGCAGTAATGTATAAAGTGATGGGTCAGGTTATAGGTTAGGCCACTGGGGGGCAGTCATGTATAAAGTGATGGGTCAGGTTATAGGTTAGGCCACTGGGTGGGGGCAGTAATGTATAATGTGATGGGTCAGGTTATAGATTAGGCCATCGGGGGGAGGGAATAAATAAAATGTAATTGTTTGTTATTTGTTTGTTATTGAAAGAATGTGTCTTGTTCTTGCTAAGGGAGATATGATGTGCCACACCAATGGCTTCCTCTGTCTATGTCCCTCTCTATCTCCATGACGACCCTCTTACCACAGCAACAGCGGAAGACTGCAGTAGTTCCGTAGGGGTCATGGCGCTGAAGTAGGCAATGTTGACCAGCACATAGCTCACAGACACCAAGGGAATACCAATGATAATGGCCACGGGAAGGTTTCTGTTAGAGAGAGATAGAGAGAGAGTGTTACGGATACAGTTATCCTGTGTGTGTGTGTGTATCCTGTGTGTGTTTTTTCTCTCCTTCTCCCCTCACAGGTGATAATCATCACTCCCCAATCAATTATCAATCAGAAGACACACCTCCTCATATTTCCCTAAACCTATCACAGTTCTTTCCCCATGGTTTAAAAACCCCATTTGTTTGTTCTAGAGCTCAGCTCAGCTCAGCTCAATCTCTCTGTAAATGCCATGTCTGTAGGTCTCTGTGTTTCACTCTCGCTTTGTGTCGTAACCTCTCTTTGTTTAAGCACCTCATAGCACTTTGTCATCACCTGTGAGTATTGTTTTTGGTTATGGTGTTTGTGTTTGATTGCTGGTGGAAAAGGGGGAAACCAAGACAAGTCGCCCATGGGCATACACTACCCGTAGGTGAACTTTGTTAAATACACTAGTTAGAACTGGGCGGACCACCCACTGTATTTTTGGTTAGTTAGTTAGCTGTTGTTAAAGTAGGCTAGTCTAGCTTAGGGGTGTTTTTGAATACTTATTGTTTCTTTCCTTGGGTCCAGCTCAGCCCCTTTTCCTGCTCCCCCCATTACCGTGTGTTTATAAATAAACCTAGAGTTTGACGGTAGATTTCAGTTGTCGTGCTTATTTCTGTTCACACTTTTCCTTTGTCACAATAATAATTTGCATGAGTTATGTTACGAGTCTCATTACCATCCCCCCTAGACTGTCGGGCCAAAAGGGATTCGTAACAGAGAGATATATATATATATATGAGAGAGAGTGATATAGAGAGAGAGAGATAGAGAGAGTGTTAGTGTGAGATAGAGAGGATTATATAGCACACAGACAGAGACAGGAGACAGAGAGTTAGTGTGAGATAGAGAGACTACAACCAACACATGTGACACAGAGACCAGTGTTAGTGGATTATGTAGCACACAGATGGAGACAGAGACAGAGAGTTGATTAAACTCTTGTTGTCTCCCCACCAGGAAAGGCAGTGGTGTGTGAATGCCAAGGGAGGCCACTTTGGATTTGGCTTCACACCAATCAAATCACATCCTGGGCAAAACGTCATCATTGTCAGAAGAAAATGGTCTGTTTCTGGTCTGCTTGTGTTGATGTCCTGCAGTAGCTAGCTAGCTAAATCAGCCCTTTCCTAAAACCATGGATAGATGGACACAGAGATTTGGACTGGTTTTTACTTAATTCTCTGTATAGGCCAAAGATGATAACAGCGATTCTGATCAAGTACTATGGACAGCCACATGATATTTAGCTATGTTGAATGGACTAATTTGTTTATGGTTAAGTTTGTTAGACTAAGGTTATTATAGGTGATGTGAGGATGTTTAAATGGTGCAGGAAGAGCGCAGGCAGTGCTCCTGGTTGTCTTTGTTCTGACTTGTGGTAACTGCTGTTCTAAATCACTCGTTTAGTAAACTGTTGGAAACATGAACTTGCTTGACTGCAGGTCATGTAACTGTTAGAGCGTTCCAAATGGCACCCTGTTCCTTACATAGTGCACTACTAATGACCAGGGACCATCGGGGAACAGGGCGCCATTTTGGACTTACCCATTTTGGACACTCACCTGTTTGGGTTTTCCAGCTCCTCTGTTATAAAGTTCAGCTGATTCCTGAGAGACAACACGTGTTTATAGAACCACATATAAAACAGGTTGAGTTGACATTCAAAACAGAAATCCCCAATGATACCCAACCCCCAGGTTAGTGCAATACTTTTACTGGAGCACTATGGGCCCTGCCTAGAGAGCCAAAGGCCCTGATTAGAGCGTCACGGGCCCTAACTAGAGCGCCACATGCCAAATGGCACCCTAATCTGTATAACAGACTGATGGGTGAGGACACACATCCCAAATGGCACCCTAATCTGTATAACAGACCGATGGGTGAGGACACATCCCAAATGGCACCCTAATCTGTATAACAGACTGATGGGTGAGGACACACATCCCAAATGGTACCCTAATCTGTATAACAGACTGTTGGGTGAGGACACACATCCCAAATGGCACCCTAATCTGTATAACAGACCGATGGGTGAGGACACATCCCAAATGGCACCCTAATCTGTATAACAGACCGATGGGTGAGGACACACATCCCAAATGGCACCCTAATCTGTATAACAGACCGATGGGTGAGGACACATCCCAAATGGCACCCTAATCTGTATAACAGACTGATGGGTGAGGACACACATCCGAAATGGCCCCCTAATCTGTATAACAGACCGATGGGTGAGGACACACATCCCAAATGGTACCCTAATCTGTATAACAGACTGATGGGTGAGGACACACATCCCAAATGGCACCCTAATCTGTATAACAGACCGATGGGTGAGGACACACATCCCAAATGGCACCCTAATCTGTATAATAGACTGA
>NW_027009087.1:37500-55933 GCF_036934945.1 Oncorhynchus masou masou | reverse complement strand
AGCTTTGCTGCCCCGAGTGAGTATCAACCCTGGTCTCGACGCGGCGTTCGGCCAACCCTAGTCTCGACGCGGCGTTCGGCCAACCCTGGTCTCGACGCAGCGTTCGGCCAACCCAGGTCTCGACGCAGCGTTCGGCCAACCCTGGTCTCGACGCAGCGTTCGGCCAACCCTGGTCTCGACGCAGCGTTCGGCCAACCCTGGTCTCGACGCAGCGTTCGGCCAACCCTCGTCTCGACGCAGCGTTCGGCCAACCCAGGTCTCGACGCAGCGTTCGGCCAACCCTGGTCTCGACGCAGCGTTCGGCCAACCCTGGTCTCGACGCAGCGTTCGGCCAACCCTGGTTTCGACGCAGCGTTCGGCCAACCCTCGTCTCGACGCAGCGTTCGGCCAACCTCGTCTCGACGCTGCGTTCGGCCAACCCTCGTCTCGGCGCAGCGTTCGGCCAACCCTCGTCTCGGCCGCTGCGTTCGGCCAACCCTAGTCTCGACGCAGGGTTCGGCCAAACCTCGTCTCGACGCAGCGTTCGGCCAACCCTAGTCTCGACGCAGCGTTCGGCCAACCCTAGTCTCGACGCAGCGTTCGGCCAACCCTAGTCTCGACGCAGCGTTCGGCCAACCCTAGTCTCGACGCAGCGTTCGGCCAACCCTAGTCTCGACGCAGCGTTCGGCCAACCCTAGTCTCGACGCAGCGTTCGGCCAACCCTAGTCTCGACGCAGCGTTCGGCCAACCCTAGTCTCGACGCAGGGTTCGGCCAACCCTACCTTTAAACCCAAGGGCAGGACACATGTTAGCACCAAGTTGAAACATGGCTAATATCAATCTTTAATAAATTAATTTTCTGATTTTTTACACGGCACACAAAAGTACACTGCACTACACACACCAATGAACATTTCATAACAGTTTGTGAAGGTGATCGGTGGAGGGGGGCTCCTTCCCAAACAGCTCACTATTCCCTACATAGTACACTACTAGTAAGTAGTGTACTATATAGGGAACAGGGTAGTGCACTATATAGGGAACAGGGTGGTGCACTATATAGGGAACAGGGTAGTGCACTATATAGGGAACAGGGTAGTGCACTATATAGGGAACAGGGTAGTGCACTATATAGGGAACAGGGTAGTGCACTATATAGGGAACAGGGTGGCATTAGAGATGCACTCTTGATCTCTCCTTTCACAGTGTAGACAGGATACAGTATGGAAGAAATGCTTTAGTTATGCAAAGGGACAGGGCTGTATATCTATGTAAAGGGACAGGGCTGTATATCTATGTTGTGGTGTTTCTATGTAAAGGGACAGGGCTGTATATCTATGTTGTGGCATTTCTATGTAAAGGGACAGGGCTGTATATCTATGTTGTGGCATTTCTATGTAAAGGGACAGGGCTGTATATCTATGTTGTGGCATTTCTATGTAAAGGGACAGGGCTGTATATCTATGTAAAGGGACAGGGCTGTATATCTATGTTGTGGTATTTCTATGTAAAGGGACAGGGCTGTATATCTATGTTGTGGTATATCTATGTAAAGGGACAGGGCTGTATATCTATGTTGTGGTGTTTTTATGTAAAGTGACAGGGCTGTATCTATGTTGTGGTATATCTATGTAAAGGGACAGGGTTGTATATCTATGTTGTGGTGTTTCTATGTAAAGTGACAGGGCTGTATCTATGTTGTGGTGTTTCTATGTAAAGTGACAGGGCTGTATCTATGTTGTGGTATATCTATGTAAAGGGACAGGGCTGTATATCTATGTTGTGGTGTTTTTATGTAAAGTGACAGGGCTGTATCTATGTTGTGGTATATCTATGTTGTGGTGTTTCTATGTAAAGTGACAGGGCTGTATCTATGTTGTGGTGTTTCTATGTAAAGGGACAGGGCTGTATATCTATGTTGTGGTGTTTCTATGTAAAGGGACAGGGCTGTATATCTATGTTGTGGTGTTTCTATGTAAAGGGACAGGGCTGTATATGTATGTAAAGGGACAGGGCTGTATATCTATGTTGTGGTATTTCTATGTAAAGGGACAGGGCTGTATATCTATGTTGTGGTATATCTATGTAAAGGGACAGGGCTGTATATCTATGTTGTGGTGTTTCTATGTAAAGGGACAGGGCTGTATATCTATGTTGTGGTGTTTCTATGTAAAGGGATGGCACTGTAGGAGAAGCGGAGGGCCGGAGGACCACTTCCTGCGTGGTGCTGTTTGATGAGGTCAGACAGGAAGTGCATCACCCGGAGGTCATCCTCCCCGCTGAAACCCCGCCCACACAGGAAGTCCCTGCGACGCTGAGTCAGCGTGAAGTCATCGTCCTCCCTGGGGAGGCTGGGAAGCTGGAGGTCAGAGTGGCTGTGGCAGATGGGTGCTGCCTGACCCCCAGGTGAACTCTGAGCTCGACCCGATGTTAGAGTTGAAAGGTCAGGAGAACAGGAGAGCAGGAAGGCCTTTGCGGTCAGCTCAGCGAGGCAGCTCTCCACATGGAGAAGGTAGGTGCTGCCACGACCTGGACATAAGAAACACAAACAAACATTCAACACATTTTACACTATGATAGACATTCAAATAGTGTAGTTGAAGATGCAGGTCAAGAAATAAGACAGGAATGCTGTGTTCATAACCAAGTGGAAGTAGGAATTTAAGACCCCATTGGACTGGGAGAGACGTCCACTGGAACGCCCTCCAACTGGTCAATAGTAGTGGGAATTTAAGATCCCTGGGAGAGACGTCCACTGGAACGCCCCTCCAACTGGCCAATAGTAGTGGGAATTTAAGATCCCTGGGAGAGACGTCCACTGGAACGCCCCTCCAACTGGTCAATAGTAGTGGGAATTTAAGATCCCTGGGAGAGACATCCAATGGAACGCCCCTCCAACTTGCCAATAGTAGTGGGAATTTAAGATCCCTGGGAGAGACGTCCACTGGAACGCCCTCCAACTGGTCAATAGTAGTGGGAATTTAAGATCCCTGGGAGAGACGTCCACTGGAACGCCCCTCCAACTGGTCAATAGTAGTGGGAATTTAAGATCCCTGGGAGAGACATCCAATGGAACGCCCCTCCAACTGGTCAATAGTAGTGGGAATTTAAGATCCCTGGGAGAGACGTCCACTGGAACGCCCTCCAACTGGTCAATAGTAGTGGGAATTTAAGATCCCTGGGAGAGACGTCCACTGGAACGCCCCTCCAACTGGTCAATAGTAGTGGGAATTTAAGATCCCTGGGAGAGACATCCACTGGAACGCCCCTCCAACAGGTCAATAGTAGTGGGAATTTAAGATCCCTGGGAGAGACGTCCACTGGAACGCCCTCCAACTGGCCAATAGTAGTGGGAATTTAAGATCCCTGGGAGAGACATCCAATGGAACGCCCCTCCAACTTGTCCAATAGTAGTGGGAATTTAAGATCCCTGGGAGAGACATCCACTGGAACGCCCTCCAACTGGCCAATAGTAGTGGGAATTTAAGATCCCTGGGAGAGACATCCAATGGAACGCCCCTCCAACTTGCCAATAGTAGTGGGAATTTAAGATCCCTGGGAGAGACATCCAATGGAACGCCCCTCCAACTTGCCAATAGTAGTGGGAATTTAAGATCCCTGGGAGAGACATCCAATGGAACGCCCTCCAACTTGCCAATAGTAGTGGGAATTTAAGATCCCTGGGAGAGACATCCAATGGAACGCCCCTCCAACTTGCCAATAGTAGTGGGAATTTAAGATCCCTGGGAGAGACATCCACTGGAACGCCCTCCAACTGGCCAATAGTAGTGGGAATTTAAGATCCCTGGGAGAGACATCAATGGAACGCCCTCCAACTTGCCAATAGTAGTGGGAATTTAAGATCCCTGGGAGAGACATCCAATGGAACGCCCCTCCAACTTGCCAATAGTAGTGGGAATTTAAGATCCCTGGGAGAGACATCCAATGGAACGCCCTCCAACTTGCCAATAGTAGTGGGAATTTAAGATCCCTGGGAGAGACATCCAATGGAACGCCCTCCAACTTGCCAATAGTAGTGGGAATTTAAGATCCCTGGGAGAGACATCCACTGGAACGCCCTCCAACTGGTCAATAGTAGTGGGAATTTAAGATCCCTGGGAGAGACATCCACTGGAACGCCCCTCCAACAGGTCAATAGTAGTGGGAATTTAAGATCCCTGGGAGAGACATCCACTGGAACGCCCCTCCAACTGGTCAATAGTAGTGGGAATTTAAGATCCCTGGGAGAGACATCCAATGGAACGCCCCTCCAACAGGTCAATAGTAGTGGGAATTTAAGATCCCTGGGAGAGACATCCAATGGAACGCCCCTCCAACTTGCCAATAGTAGTGGGAATTTAAGATCCCTGGGAGAGACATCCACTGGAACGCCCCTCCAACTGGTCAATAGTAGTGGGAATTTAAGATCCCTGGGAGAGACATCCACTGGAACGCCCCTCCAACTGGCCAATAGTAGTGGGAATTTAAGATCCCTGGGAGAGACGTCCACTGGAACGCCCCTCCAACTGGCCAATAGTAGTGGGAATTTAAGATCCCTGGGAGAGACGTCCACTGGAACGCCCCTCCAACTTGCCAATAGTAGTGGGAATTTAAGATCCCTGGGAGAGACATCCAATGGAACGCCCCTCCAACTTGCCAATAGTAGTGGGAATTTAAGATCCCTGGGAGAGACGTCCACTGGAACGCCCCTCCAACAGGTCAATAGTAGTGGGAATTTAAGATCCCTGGGAGAGACGTCCACTGGAACGCCCCTCCAACAGGTCAATAGTAGTGGGAATTTAAGATCCCTGGGAGAGACATCCAATGGAACGCCCCTCCAACTTGTCAATAGTAGTGGGAATTTAAGATCCCTGGGAGAGACATCCACTGGAACGCCCCTCCAACTTGCCAATAGTAGTGGGAATTTAAGATCCCTGGGAGAGACAGCTCCCACATGTTGACCTCTGAAATCACCTATTAAGGAAATGACCTCCAGAACAGCATTTTCAGCAGTTAAATGCAACAAACATTTATTAAAAGCAATCTATTATAATATGTTTTTGAAAACTATAATTTGTTTGCGAGCATGACAGCTGTTTTGGTTTATGGTTGACACAGCTTGTTGCCAACAAAAAAAAGACTAATAATTTCACTAGCCTATCAGAGTGTGGGGGTTGGCCAGCCGGCCAATGAGGTGTCCGTGGTAGGCGGGGCTTCTCAGTGTACGCTGGTCCAGGTCCAGCACAGCTAGGTACCGTCCGTAACGAGCCAGAGAGTGAAGCATGCTGGGAGCTGTAGGAGACGTCCTGGGGAGAAAGATGGAAGTTATTTAGTGATTTATATGGTGTTCTAGAATTTCGACTTGTGTTCTAGAACAACGGTTCCCAAACTTTTTATAGTCCCGTACCCTCTTCAAACATTCAACCTCCAGCTGTACCACCTAGTTCAGTACCCCTTCAAACATTCAACCTCCAGCTGTACCCCCTCTAGTCCTGTACCCCTTTAAACATTCAACCTCCAGCTGTACCCCCCCTAGTCCCGTACCCCTTCAAACATTCAACCTCCAGCTGTACCCCCTCTAGTCCCGTACCCCTTCAATCATTCAACCTCCAGCTGTACCCCCTCTAGTCCTGTACCCCTTCAAACATTCAACCTCCAGCTGTACCCCCTAGTCCCGTACCCCTTCAAACATTCAACCTCCAGCTGTACCCCCTCTATCGCCAGGGTCAGCGCACTCTCAAATGTTATTATTTGCCATCATAGTAAGCCTGCGACGAGAAACTGGTCATCATGCAAGCGGTCAGACAAGTGAAAATGATGGTCAGTAAATAAAAAATAAGCTCGTCTCTCAATTTAAAAAAAATGTGTCAATAGTTTGCCCCTTGATAACCAACGCACTTCTCTGTATGTTGTGAAAGCGATACATGGTTGCTGCCTGTATCATTGCATAGTGCAGAAAGTGATTTATATGGTGTTCTAGAACTTCGACTTGTGTTCTAGAACGAGAGTTCAGGGGCCTTGCTTTAACTTCTTGGTGACAGGGGGCAGTATTTTCACGTCCGGATTAAATGAAATGCATGCCCAAATTCAACTGCCTGCTACTCATCCCCAGAAGATAAGATATGCATATTATTAGTAGATTTGGATAGAAAACACTCTGAAGTTTCTAAAACTGTTTGAATCATGTCTGTGACTATAGCAGAACATATTTAGCAGGCAAGAGGTCACTCTTTCTCAATGGTGTTTCATTGGGAATCCAGATTTCTAAGGGACCTTCTTGCAGTTCCTATCGCTTCCACTGGATGTCAACAGTCTTTAGAAATTGGTTGAGGTTTTTCCTTTGTGCAATGAAGAAGTACGGCCATCTTGAACGAGGGTGACTTCAAGTGTACTGCTAGATCGAGGCGCGTGACCAGAAAGCATGCTTCAGTTTGTTGTCCTCCTGTATTGAACACAGATAATCCAGTCTTCAATTTTATCGATTATTTACATTAAAAAATACCTAAAGTTGTATTACAAAAGTAGTTTGAAATGTTTTGGCAAAGTTTACAGGTAACTTTTGAGATATTTTGTAGTCACATTGTGCAAGTTGGAACTGGTGTTTTTCTGGATCAAACGCGCCAAATAAATGGACATTTTGGATATATATGGATGGAATTAATCAAACAAAAGAACCATTTGTGATGTTTATGGGACATATTGGAGTGCCAACAAAAGAAGCTCGTCAAAGGCATGAATCAATTATTTCTGCGTTTTGTGTTGCGCCTGCAGGGTTGAAATATGCTTTTCTCTCTTTGTTTACGGAGGTGTTATCCTCAGACAATAGCGTTGTTTGCTTTCGCGAAAAGCCTTTTTGAAATCTGACATATTGGCAACAAGTGTAGCTTAAATTTGCTATCTTGCATATGTGATTTCATGAAAGTTTGATTTTTAAAGTAATTTAGTTGAATTTGACGCTCTGCATTTTCTCTGGCTTTTGGCCGTCCCATATATCCCAGAGAGGTTAACAAAGCCATTTTCACTGAGGTGTCCAAAACGTCTTTCAAGCTGTCAGGCATTCCCTTGGCAACGAGAGCCTCTCGGTGGATGCTGCAGTGGCGTCGGGAGCACCAGCGTTACCACTCCACTAGGTCTCCCTGGCATTTTGCACCATCAGTACAGATACCAACATGAGCAGCAGTTACGTTTGGCTACATACGGACCGTTAGTGGAATTCCCGCAAGAGAGTAACGGTTAATGTGATTGGATGTTCATTATTTGACTAGGATACCTGTATTTGACATTGTGTTGTTATTTCACTGAACACCAAATGGTTTAATTTTGGCGGTGAAACGAGGCTACTCAGGCAAGAAAAAGAAAAACTTGCCCGTTGCAAAATAGAAACTGATTGTTTTTAAAAATGTGAATCACATTGCCGACGGCATTGCACGTACCCCAGTTTGGAAATACCTGATCTAGAACTTGGATAGGAGTAATGGTGACGTTCAACATTACAACCGACTATAAAGGCCTGATAAATCACTACTCAATATCATTTGTAGCTCATCAGTCACAATTTACCCATGATACATCAGGGTTTTGATGCTCTGTTTTTACCTGTGGATTCCGATGAGTCTCCAGGTGAGCAGGTCTGTCAGCTGAAGAGGCGTGGCCAGGTAAGGCTGCACAGCATCTCCATAGCGCCCAGGTGAAGGCAGGTAGAGCGAGAGGGCAGCGACCGTCCTCCTCACGGAACCCTCCTCTCCACCAATCACCACCAGCGGCCGTCCACTTAGCAGGCAGAACACGGCATTCTGGGAGAAGGAATTCTGCCGCAGGAACCTGAGGGCTCCAGGACCCGCCTTCCTCCTCTGGCGCTGATGTCGTCGCGGATTAATAGCACTGTGGTTGCCATGGAGATGTGTGGGGGGCAGAGAGGAAGATGGAGAGGTGCTGATGTTGCTCATACAGTCCGACGCCTCGTCTACACTCAGCCTGTAAGGGGTGTCGCCTAGCAACCGCTGCCCCCCTGACCCCCGACCTCTAACATCTAACCTCAAGGGGATAGAAAAGTTCACCTGGAGGTCAGGCACCACCACCCGCCTGCTGTCACGCCCAGCCTGACCTCTGACCTCGCCGTTGGCATGGTGACTCTCGTACTGCTGGGAGGAGCCCTCTACTGACACCTGGTGGACTGGAGACAGAAACTATATCAGTTACTAAGAGAGAAAACAGACACCTTGGGAAAAAAAAAATCTGGGATATTGACAAGGGAATTATATGCTTAAAAGGTAATGATTAAAGTATCCCACCCTGAAACTATATCAGTTACTAAGAGAGAAAACAGATAATACGTTGTAAGACACCTTGGGAAAAAAGCATCTGGGATATTGATAAGGGAATTATATGCTTAAAAGGTCATGATTAAAGTATCCCACCCTGAAACTATTAGGGATATTGATAAGGGAATTATATGCTTAAAAGGTAATGATTAAAGTATTCCACCCTGAAACTATTAGGGATATTGATAAGGGAATTATATGCTTAAAAAGGTAATGATTAAAGTAGTCCACCCTGAAACTATTAGTGACTATTAGTTTATGTAGTATAATGAATGATTACTAAACGTCCAATAAGGTTCAGTAGAGACATGGGAGGGAGAGAAATGTGTGTGTGTGTGTGGAGGAAAATAACGTGAACAATTCAACTGTGTTTGACCCGACCTGGCTAGAACTCTGAGAAACGTATGATAGGACAGGGAGTCCTTCTCAAGGTTCCTGTAATCTCGGGGGAATGGAACTGACAGCGCTGGGTAGTGATAAACAGTGGTGAGAACTCTGGGGAAGGATACAATTCACCTACTGTTCGTGTGTATGTATGTGTGTAGGACATCTACTGTTTGTGTGGAGGTATGTGCATTATAAAATGGATGTCTTTGTATTATGGACTTCAGAGCGCACTCGTGGATAAACTGTACGAACCTTCTGCATAAACTGAGTCTTTGCCTAATTATTATTAAACCCAGGGTCTTACAAACCTCGGGATTGGTCAAAGCTTATTGTTAGTTATTATCATTGGGATTGAAAATTCTCTTGACAGATATGTCATTATTATTATTGAAGAGGACAAACAGACAGTCTTACCCAGAGTTCTCTGGGGCTCAGACAAGGGGGCCGGAGTGTCCCATCTCTCTGGCTTCTCCTCCTCCAATTTCCGGACTTCAATACCCAGGGTGCGGTGCAGCTGAGTGGGAGTGTCCTCTAGCTCAACCTTTCCCTCCGTCTGGACTATATTACCCAGGATTCTTTGGTGCCGAGTTTGCTCCTCCTCGTGAACTACAATACCAAGGGTGCTGTGCTGCTGAATGGGCGTGTCCTCACCTGCTGCCTCCTCCTCCTCCTCCTCTTCCTGGATTACACTACCCATGTTTCCATGCTCCTCAGGCTCCTCCTCTGTGATGGCGTTAAAGATGAGGTCATCGGGGAAGATGGAGTCTGAGGTGCTGATGATCTCAATACTGTCCTCGCTGTTCGCCCTCCGTGCCAGGGACCTCACGTCACGTCTCATCCACACCTCCGCAGGGGCACTACTCCGCACCACATCACAGCCTTCACCCTGACCCAACCCACCAGACAACTCTATAGGGGGAGAGGAGAGAGTCTAACACACCCCTGACCCACCAGACAACTCTATAGGGGGAGAGGAGAGAGTCTAACACAGCCCTGACCCCTGACCCACCAGACAACTCTATAGGGGGAGAGGAGAGAGTCTAACACAGCCCTGACCCACCAGACAACTCTATAGGAGGAGAGGAGAGAGTCTAACACAGCCCTGACCCCTGACCCACCAGACAACTCTATAGGGGGAGAGGAGAGAGTCTAACACAGCCCTGACCCCTGACCCACCAGACAACTCTATAGGGGGAGAGGAGAGAGTCTAACACAGCCCTGACCCACCAGACAACTCTATAGGGGAGAGGAGAGAGTCTAACACAGCCCTGACCCACCAGACAACTCTATAGGGGGAGAGGAGAGAGTGTAATACACAGCCCTGACCCCTGACCCACCAGACAACTCTATAGGGGAGAGGAGAGAGTCTAACACAGCCCTGACCCACCAGACAACTCTATAGGAGGAGAGGAGAGAGTCTAACACAGCCCTGACCCCTGACCCACCAGACAACTCTATAGGAGGAGAGGAGAGAGTCTAACACAGCCCTGACCCCTGACCCAACAGACAACTCTATAGGAGGAGAGGAGAGTCTAACACAGCCCTGACCCCTGACCCACCAGACAACTCTATAGGGGGAGAGGAGAGAGTCTAGCACAGCCCTGACCCCTGACCCAACAGACAACTCTATAGGAGGAGAGAGTGTAATACACAGCCCTGACCCCTGACCCACCAGACAACTCTATAGGGGGAGAGGAGAGAGTCTAACACAGCCCTGACCCACCAGACAACTCTATAGGGGGAGAGGAGAGAGTGTAATACACAGCCCTGACCCCTGACCCACCAGACAACTCTATAGGGGGAGAGGAGAGAGTCTAACACAGCCCTGACCCACCAGACAACTCTATAGGAGGAGAGGAGAGAGTCTAACACAGCCCTGACCCCTGACCCACCAGACAACTCTATAGGGGGAGAGGAGAGAGTCTAACACAGCCCTGACCCCTGACCCACCAGACAACTCTATAGGGGGAGAGGAGAGAGTCTAACACAGCCCTGACCCCTGACCCACCAGACAACTCTATAGGGGGAGAGGAGAGAGTGTAACACAGCCCTGACCCACCAGACAACTCTATAGGAGGAGAGGAGAGAGTCTAACACAGCCCTGACCCCTGACCCAACAGACAACTCTATAGGAGGAGAGGAGAGAGTCTAACACAGCCCTGACCCCTGACCCACCAGACAACTCTATAGGAGGAGAGGAGAGAGTCTAACACAGCCCTGACCCCTGACCCAACAGACAACTCTATAGGAGGAGAGGAGAGAGTCTAACACAGCCCTGACCCCTGACCCACCAGACAACTCTATAGGAGGAGAGGAGAGAGTCTAACACAGCCCTGACCCCTGACCCCTGACCCACCAGACAACTCTATAGGGGGAGAGGAGAGAGTGTAACACAGCCCTGACCCACCAGACAACTCTATAGGAGGAGAGGAGAGAGTCTAACACAGCCCTGACCCCTGACCCACCAGACAACTCTATAGGAGGAGAGGAGAGAGTCTAACACAGCCCTGACCCCTGACCCAACAGACAACTCTATAGGAGGAGAGGAGAGAGTCTAACACAGCCCTGACCCCTGACCCAACAGACAACTCTATAGGAGGAGAGGAGAGTCTAACACAGCCCTGACCCCTGACCCAACAGACAACTCTATAGGGGGAGAGGAGAGAGTCTAACACAGCCCTGACCCACCAGACAACTCTATAGGAGGAGAGGAGAGAGTCTAACACAGCCCTGACCCAACAGACAACTCTATAGGAGGAGAGGAGAGAGTCTAACACAGCCCTGACCCCTGACCCACCAGACAACTCTATAGGAGGAGAGAGTCTAATACACAGCCCTGACCCCTGACCCACCAGACAACTCTATAGGGGGAGAGGAGAGAGTGTAATACACAGCCCTGACCCCTGACCCACCAGACAACTCTATAGGGGGAGAGGAGAGAGTCTAACACAGCCCTGACCCACCAGACAACTCTATAGGAGGAGAGGAGAGAGTCTAACACAGCCCTGACCCCTGACCCAACAGACAACTCTATAGGAGGAGAGAGTCTAATACACAGCCCTGACCCCTGACCCACCAGACAACTCTATAGGGGGAGGAGAGAGTGTAATACACAGCCCTGACCCTGACCCACCAGACAACTCTATAGGGGGAGAGGAGAGAGTCTAACACAGCCCTGACCCCTGACCCACCAGACAACTCTATAGGGGGAGAGGAGAGAGTGTAACACAGCCCTGACCCACCAGACAACTCTATAGGAGGAGAGGAGAGAGTCTAACACAGCCCTGACCCCTGACCCAACAGACAACTCTATAGGAGGAGAGGAGAGAGTCTAACACAGCCCTGACCCCTGACCCACCAGACAACTCTATAGGAGGAGAGGAGAGAGTCTAACACAGCCCTGACCCCTGACCCACCAGACAACTCTATAGGAGGAGAGGAGAGAGTCTAACACAGCCCTGACCCCTGACCCAACAGACAACTCTATAGGAGGAGAGGAGAGAGTCTAACACAGCCCTGACCCCTGACCCACCAGACAACTCTATAGGAGGAGAGGAGAGAGTCTAACACAGCCCTGACCCCTGACCCACCAGACAACTCTATAGGGGGAGAGGAGAGAGTGTAACACAGCCCTGACCCACCAGACAACTCTATAGGAGGAGAGGAGAGAGTCTAACACAGCCCTGACCCCTGACCCACCAGACAACTCTATAGGAGGAGAGAGTCTAATACACAGCCCTGACCCCTGACCCACCAGACAACTCTATAGGGGAGAGGAGAGAGTGTAATACACAGCCCTGACCCCTGACCCACCAGACAACTCTATAGGGGGAGAGGAGAGAGTCTAACACAGCCCTGACCCACCAGACAACTCTATAGGAGGAGAGGAGAGAGTCTAACACAGCCCTGACCCCTGACCCAACAGACAACTCTATAGGAGGAGAGAGTCTAATACACAGCCCTGACCCCTGACCCACCAGACAACTCTATAGGGGGAGAGGAGAGAGTGTAATACACAGCCCTGACCCCTGACCCACCAGACAACTCTATAGGGGGAGAGGAGAGAGTCTAACACAGCCCTGACCCCTGACCCACCAGACAACTCTATAGGGGGAGAGGAGAGAGTGTAACACAGCCCTGACCCACCAGACAACTCTATAGGAGGAGAGGAGAGAGTCTAACACAGCCCTGACCCCTGACCCAACAGACAACTCTATAGGAGGAGAGGAGAGAGTCTAACACAGCCCTGACCCCTGACCCACCAGACAACTCTATAGGAGGAGAGGAGAGAGTCTAACACAGCCCTGACCCCTGACCCACCAGACAACTCTATAGGAGGAGAGGAGAGAGTCTAACACAGCCCTGACCCCTGACCCAACAGACAACTCTATAGGAGGAGAGGAGAGAGTCTAACACAGCCCTGACCCCTGACCCACCAGACAACTCTATAGGAGGAGAGGAGAGAGTCTAACACAGCCCTGACCCCTGACCCACCAGACAACTCTATAGGGGAGAGGAGAGAGTGTAACACAGCCCTGACCCACCAGACAACTCTATAGGAGGAGAGGAGAGAGTCTAACACAGCCCTGACCCCTGACCCACCAGACAACTCTATAGGAGGAGAGGAGAGAGTCTAACACAGCCCTGACCCCTGACCCAACAGACAACTCTATAGGAGGAGAGGAGAGAGTCTAACACAGCCCTGACCCCTGACCCAACAGACAACTCTATAGGAGGAGAGGAGAGTCTAACACAGCCCTGACCCCTGACCCAACAGACAACTCTATAGGGGGAGAGGAGAGAGTCTAACACAGCCCTGACCCACCAGACAACTCTATAGGAGGAGAGGAGAGAGTCTAACACAGCCCTGACCCCTGACCCAACAGACAACTCTATAGGAGGAGAGGAGAGAGTCTAACACAGCCCTGACCCCTGACCCACCAGACAACTCTATAGGAGGAGAGAGTCTAATACACAGCCCTGACCCCTGACCCACCAGACAACTCTATAGGGGGAGAGGAGAGAGTGTAATACACAGCCCTGACCCCTGACCCACCAGACAACTCGCAACGACATCGCAACACCCCGTAACGACATCGCAACACCCCGTAATGACATCGCAACACCCCGTAACGTGATCGCAACACCCCGTAACGACATCACAACACCCCGTAACGACATCACAACACCCCGTAACGACATCACAACACCCCATAAAGACAAAGTGAAAACAGTTTGACATTTTTGCCAATGTATTCAAAAGAAAAAAACAGAAATATCTTATATACATTATTTACATAAATATAAATACCTTACCTTATATACATTATTTACATAAATATTCAGAACCTTTGCTATGAGACTCAAAATTGAGCTCAGATGCATCCTGTTTCCATTGATCATCCATCGATTAAGATGTTTCTACAACTTGATTAGAGTCCACCTGTGGTAAATTCAATTGATTGGACATGATTTATAAAGGCACACACCTGTCTGTATAAGGTCTCACAGTTGACAGTCCATGTCAGAGCAAAAACCAAGCTATGAAGTCGAAGGAATTGTCCGTAGAGCTCAGAGACAGGAATGTGTCGAGACACAGATCTGGGGAAGGGTACCAAAACATTTCTGCAGCATTGAAGGTCCCCAAAAACACAGTGGCCTCCATCATTCTTAAATGGAAGAAGTTTGGAACCACCAAGACTCTTCCTAGACCTGGCCGCCTGGCCAAACTGAGCAAACAGGAGAAGGGGCTTGGTCAGGGAGGTGACCAAGACCCGATGGTCACAGACAGAGCTCCAGAATTCCTCTGTGGAGACTCTCAGACCATGAGAAACAAGATTCTCTGGTCTGATGAAACCAAGATTGAACTCTTTGGCCAGAATGCCAAAAGTCACGCCTGGAGGAAACCTGGCACCATCCCTACGGTGAAGCACAGTGGTGGCAGCATCCCTACGGTGAAGCACGGTGGAGGCACCATCCCTATGGTGAAGCACGGTGGTGGCAGCATCCCTACGGTGAAGCACGGTGGAGGCACCATCCTTACGATGAAGCACGGTGGAGGCAGCATCAGGCTGTGGGGATGTTTTTCAGTGGCAGGGACTGGGAGACTCGTCAGGATCGAGTCAAAGATGAACGGAGCAAAGTACAGAGAGATCCATGATGAAAACCTGCTCAGGTCCTCAGACTGGGGTGAAGGTTCACCTTCGAACAGGACAACGACCCTAAGCACACAGCCAAGACAACGCAGGAGTGGCTTCAGGCCAAGTCTCTGAATGTCCTTGAGTGGCCCAGCCAGAGCCCGGTCTTGAACCCGATCGAACATCTCTCGAGAAACCTGAAAATGGCTGTGCAGCGACGCTCCCAAACTGACAGAGCTTGAGAGGATCTGCAGAGAAGAATGGGAGAAACTCCCCAAATAAAGGTGTGTCAAGCTTGTAGCGTCATACCCATGAAGACTTGAGGCTTTAATCGCTGACAAAGGTGCTTCAATAAAGTACTGAGTAAAGGGTCTGAATACTTAAGTAAATGTGATCAGTTTTTAATAAAAAAATGCATTTGTGCATTTGCAAACATTTCTAAAAACCTGATTTTGCTCTGTCAATATGGAGTATTGTGATGTCATTATGGGATATTGTGATGTCATTATGGAGTATTGTGATGTCATTATGGAGTATTGTGATGTCATTATGGGGTATTGTGATTATTGAAAATGATTGAATAGAATAATAGAATAAGGCTGTATTTTAGATTAACACAATGTGTTAAAAGTCAAGGGAACAGTTTCTGAATTCACTGTACCTCTGAGTTCCACGTGGGTGAGTCCCTGTGTTCTATATGAGCGCTCCGTCCCCAGAACCTCAATGCTGTCTCCGCTGCTCACGCTGCCTGGTCTCGTCTCCGCGGTTACTCCTTCTCCCTCAGGATCAAGTGTCGGCTCCGCCCCTCCACTTCCTGTCTCCAGTTTGATTGACACCTCCTCCACGCAGGAGAAGAACAACTCCAGGCTCGGTGGTCCCGCCCCCGCCACAGGATGTGACATCACACCGCTTCCTCCCTCTAGCCCTGCCCCCTCCTCCTCCAGGTCCTCCTCCTCCTCCTGGTCCCAGAGCTGGAAAAGGAACTGTGTGTGTGAAAGCGTCCTGGAGAGCCTGTGTGTGATGCGACGGTTGTGTAGAACACTCTGGTCTCCACGGAGATGGCGTTCTGCGTTGCCCAGCTGTTCTAGCGTCAGAGACAGGAAGTAGCAGTCGCTCAGCTCCTCCAACGGCTTCAGACGGCGGTCGAACCGCCTCGCTGACCAGCCCCCGCCCCCTAGCGACGCCCCGGAAACCAGCTGGGGGGTGTATGAGGGGGAGGGGGGATCAGGAGTCAAGGGGAGGGTCTCTGGGATCAGGGAGGGGTCGTAGGGCAGAAAGCCAGGGTCTTTTAACTTCCTGTTGGGATAGGAAGTGACCTGGTGGAGGAGGGATCTGTGGTCCAGGATGGAACGATCCACGCTAGCAAGCTCGTTGGCCGTCTTCTGCAGCTCCGCCTCCTCCTTGATCTCCGCACTCTCATTGGATATCCTTTGAAGCGTTGCTTGAAGGATGGATCGTGTGTACCTGTCAACAGAGAGAAGGATTTAAAAACGCTCACACAAACAAACTCTGTGGATCGTGTGTACCTGTTGTCATGACGTTGGGATAGGTTTCTGATAGTCATAAATACCTCTTCCCCCATTTTTCCTCTCTCTACCCTACTGATGTTACATTTAAAAACCCCTTGGTTAACATGGAGATTCTGGGAACATCAGAAGGTGGGGGGAAATTAACTATATTCTGGTAATCCGACCAATTGAACACATGCGGTGGTACTTAATGAATATGATGTCAGTTCGGTTGTCATCTGAGACATTCTCATCAATGATAAGATGTCATAAACTCTACAGTGGAATGTCTACACATCAGAGTTATCGAATTTACATGGAATTGTTGTTCAATTTAAATGTTTGAATATGACATTATTTGTGATGGGATGAAATGTGATTTTAGCTTCTAAAATGTGACATTTGGGTTTTCAAAAAAAAAGCCTGTGAAGGGACAAGGACTATAAAACTTTTTAAACACACCTTCCTCTCCCTTCCTGCCCTTGATGACAACATAACTTCCTGTTCAGAATGGTTCAGATAATAACTACAGAACGAAGCCAACATCAGCATGAGCTTTGGTTGGTCAGATGTCAGAATGGTTCAGATAATAACTACAGAACGAAGCCAACATCAGCATGAGCTTTGGTTGCGAATGGTATGAACTTTTGAACTCTTATTCACGACAGAAGTGATACCTCCTAGCCGCTGAGTTAGCGACCACAGCTGCAAACGCAGGTTAGGAAGGAACAGACAGAGTATCCCGTCTATCATATAACAACGTTACTACAACGTATCCAATTGACCACCAGAGACATTCTTCAAAGGACAAAGGACTCGGTTGGGCAACACGGCCTTCCATCTACCACCAACCTACTGAAGCGCAGCTCAGAGTAAATATTTATTGCATTTTCCTTTTCCAAATGGGCGGTAATTTAGAATGCATAAGATGTATTTACGATTGCACAGCTTCGCCCTTTGTTCCTCAGTCTTCCCGCTCTTTCACTCAAACCCAGCCCCTTTTCCTTTGTGTAACAAAGGGGCCGTTTTCCTTTATGACGTTATTTGTAATCAAGTTAAGATTTAATCATGTGTATGTGTGATTAGTTAGGTATTTAGTTAATAAATGATTAAACCCTATTTTGTATTGCTGATTCAAATTGTTAGCCAGGGTTCTTGCAGATAAAATTCAGATGAGACTGAATTGTTAATTAATCAAATAATTAAATTAAATTAAGATGAAGATTGATATCAGATGAGTTAAGGTGAAGATTATTATTGACTGCTATGGATGTAAAATATTACTAGGTCTTTAAGAGTTTATTCGGAAGATAACAGCTCTATAAATATTATTTTGTGGTGCCCGACTCTCTCGTTAATTACATTTACATGATTAGCTTAATCAGGTAATATTATTAATTACGGAGAAACTATTTTATAGAATAGCATGTCATATCACTTAATCCGGCATAGCCAAAGACACAACACTGTCAACAGAGAGAAGGATTTAAAAACGCTCACACAAACAAACTCTGTGTCGGTGCTTGAAGGTGTGTGTGTGTGTGTGTGTCAGTGCTTGAATGTGTGTGTGTCAGTGCTTGAATGTGTGTGTGTGTCAGTGCTTGAATGTGTGTGTGTGTCAGTGCTTGAATGTGTGTGTGTGTCAGTGCTTGAATGTGTGTGTGTGTCAGTGCTTGAATGTGTGTGTGTGTCAGTGCTTGAATGTGTGTGTGTGTCAGTGCTTGAATGTGTGTGTGTGTCAGTGCTTGAATGTGTGTGTGTGTGTGTGTGTGTGTGTGTCAGTGCTTGAAGGTGTGTGTGTGTGTGTGTGTCAGTGCTTGAAGGTGTGTGTGTGTGTGTGTGTGTGTGTGTGTGTGTGTGTGTGTGTGTGTGTGTGTGTCAGTGCTTGAAGGTGTGTGTGTGTGTGTCAGTGCTTGAAGGTGTGTGGGTGTGTGTGTGTCAGTGCTTGAAGGTGTGTGTGTGTGTCAGTGCTTGAAGGTGTGTGTGTGTGTGTCAGTGCTTGAAGGTGTGTGTGTGTCAGTGCTTGAAGGTGTGTGTGTGTCAGTGCTTGAAGGTGTGTGTGTCTCAGTGCTTGAAGGTGTGTGTGTCAGTGCTTGAAGGT
>NW_027009087.1:0-32500 GCF_036934945.1 Oncorhynchus masou masou | reverse complement strand
CCCTGAAACACACTGACTGACAGAGGACCGAGACCAGTCTAACACGACCCCCTGAAACACACTGACTGACAGAGGACCGAGACCAGTCTAACACGACCCCCTGAAACACACTGACTGACAGAGGACCGAGACCAGTCTAACACGACCCCCTGAAACACACTGACTGACAGAGGACCGAGACCAGTCTAACACGACCCCTGAAACACACTGACTGACAGAGGACTGAGACCAGTCTAACACGACCCCTGAAACACACTGACTGACAGAGGACTGAGACCAGTCTAACACGACCCCCTGAAACACACTGACTGACAGAGGACCGAGACCAGTCTAACACGACCCCCTGAAACACACTGACTGACAGAGGACCGAGACCAGTCTAACACGACCCCCTGAAACACACTGACTGACAGAGGACCGAGACCAGTCTAACACGACCCCCTGAAACACACTGACTGACAGAGGACCGAGACCAGTCTAACACGACCCCCTGAAACACACTGACTGACAGAGGACCGAGACCAGTCTAACACGACCCCTGAAACACACTGACTGACAGAGGACCGAGACCAGTCTAACACGACCCCCTGAAACACACTGACTGACAGAGGACTGAGACCAGTCTAACACGACCCCCTGAAACACACTGACTGACAGAGGACCGAGACCAGTCTAACACGACCCCCTGAAACACACTGACTGACAGAGGACCGAGACCAGTCTAACACGACCCCTGAAACACACTGACTGACAGAGGACTGAGACCAGTCTAACACGACCCCCTGAAACACACTGACTGACAGAGGACCGAGACCAGTCTAACACGACCCCCTGAAACACACTGACTGACAGAGGACTGAGACCAGTCTAACACGACCCCCTGAAACACACTGACTGACAGAGGACCGAGACCAGTCTAACACGACCCCCTGAAACACACTGACTGACAGAGGACCGAGACCAGTCTAACACGACCCCCTGAAACACACTGACTGACAGAGGACTGAGACCAGTCTAACACGACCCCCTGAAACACACTGACTGACAGAGGACTGAGACTGGGATTCGAACCGGCAAACCGTCTGGTTGTTAGGGGGTTAGGTGCCTTGCTCAATGGCACAATGGCAGCCGATGGCATCTAGGATGATGCCAACAACACTAGGGTTGCCGGCTCACTCCACACTAGATTTGTCCCTGTCGGAGCTGGGATTCGAACTGGCAAACCGTCTGGTTGCTGGGCCCCTTCTCTAAACACCAGGCTACCTACCTCCGAGAAGGCCAGACGGGGGAGGGTCTGGAGGGAAGGACGAGCTGTCTGGTGGTGTGGCTGAGGACCAGGGGCTACGGCTTGGTAGTCGACAGACATGATGCGTAGAGAGAAATGGTTCAGGTCGAAGGACCCGATCACTCTGGGGTCATCAGGGATGGTCCGGACCGGTAGGGGACCCACCTGGACAGGAGGCCAGAATACATACACACATCACTATGCTCTGTTTATCATATATGCATAGTCACTTTAACTATACATTCATGTACATACTACCTCAATTGGGCCGACCAACCAGTGCCCTTGCACATTGGCTAACCGGGCTATCTGCATCGTGTCCCACCACCCACCAACCCCTCTTTTACGCTGCTGCTACTCTCTGTTCATCATATATGCATAGTCACTTTAACCATATCTAGCTGCATTGTGTCCCACCACCCACCAACCCCTATTTTATTCACCCAAAACCTTTTTTGCACTATTGGTTTTACACCTGTTGTATTCCACGCAAGTGCCAAATAAACTATGATTTGAAAACACACACACACACACACACACACACACACACACACACACACACACACACACACACACACACACACACACACACACACACACACACACACACACACACACACACACACACACACACACACACACACCCCACCCCCTCCCAGGTCCTACCTGTTCTGAGAACTCAGCCACCAGTATGAAGTCCCTGTTGAAATGGGCAGGGGAGGTCCAGGGGTGAGAGAGGGGAAGGAGAGGGAGGGAGAACTCCTCTGGCAGGACCTGGGCATCCGGGTACCCCCAAATCCCCTTCACTGGTGAAGGCCAGCACATCAGGAGATCCAATCATGATGTCATAAAAATCAATCCCAGGTGTCTTTGTGTTGATCCTAGAGAGTATGTGTGTATGTTGGTCACTGGTCAGTCCTTCTTCGCGTCCCTGTTAACTTTCCCGGTGGAGTCCGTTTTGGCACCGGAGAGCTGTCACTCACTGACCGGGTAACTGGTATTAAAAAGTCTTGCTGTTGTGTTGTTGAAACTTAACTAATCGAAGTACAACTTAAAAGCGAAACAAACATGTTTAACTTTCACTTCCCATTCATGTATTTAGATCGGTGGACGTCGGTAAATAGCATTTTCCTAAACATTTCACACGGAAAGTTCAACGTCAGAGCGAGGTGTTAACTTACCGACGTAACGGTAGTCGCTTTACGTCAACAACAGCTGTCCTGAAGCAGCGACAAAACACGTAAACACAAAGTTGCCCACGACAGGAGCGTTATATTAACCGGGAGAAACAGGTCCGTCTGCGGGAAGTAACACCGAATCACATGGTCAACTTTTGGCCCGGTTCCTCTTTTTGCCTCCGTAGAGTAATGAACTCGCAGCTCCGGAGAGAAACGAAGTGTGTATCACGTCTTCAGACAGCGGGTCCAACTCCAGACATATTTAGCCATGTGACAGCTGCCGGTCGTGAGCGGGGAGGAGCCGTTCCTTCTTTACCGGGGTGATGAATCCGTCCCGAGACAACTCGAGGAGACTTGTGAAAGAGCTGAATCACCGCCTCCGGTGTCAGTACAGTTGTGGGAATTCAGTCCTCAGCGGGGACAGATCATTTACTATACAATAACGGGATTGATTTGTGGAAAAAGCAGCTATTTACTGATGCAAGCTTGGATTTGTAGTTCAATCATGACCCGATGGACTACAATTACAACTTGAAATAAAATGCAACATGAAAAGTGTTCTTCTTAAAAACATTTTTCCACAATGTTGAATTTAACTTTACAGAATTATATCGCTTAAACATGTAAATGAGGATATTATCATCAGTAGTTCAGCAGGAAACATTTATTTAAATCACTCTTCAACTTAAAAACAACCGCAGCAAACGCAAAACACACACAACATTATGAAAAGAAAAGGTGAGCACTTTATTCAGTAGAAGGTGCATATAATGACGTCATTAAACAGGTTTAAAAAATCTGATTTTAAGAAGAGAAATTGGCGGAGGGATTTTAGACATAATTATCACTTTGTGGCTGTGGTAACTGGTGCTAACTCTGTAATCTTGTGTCGTCCAGTCGGCCCATAGAGAATGATCCAGGCCTTTCAATGACCCCCCCCCCCCCAAAAAAAATGCAGTTTTAGAATGGGTAGCGCTCATTGAGAGCTTCCACCATTTTAAAGTAGTCAACTAGGGTGGGGGATTCCTATGGGTTGTAGCCTCAATGGCGCAGGCCATTCTGAAACAGCCTTTTGGACAGAGCTGTACTAGATCTAGATATATTCCTATGGGTTGGAGCCTCAATGGCGCAGGCCATTCTGAAACAGCCTTTTGGACAGAGCTGTACTAGATCTAGATATATAGTCCACAGCAGGAGAAAGCCACGTCTCCGTCACTAAGGCTGCGTTTAACACAGGTAACCTGATTCTGCCCCCAAAATGATCAGAATGGGGTGTCTGTGTAGAACGCAGCCCGAGTCTTCTTTTTCATTTCTTCCTTCCCCCATCTACTTCCCCTAAGGCACAGTCCATCATCATCACGTCATCAGAGTCTCTGTGCTGCTCAGTCAGAGCCCCAACAACTCATCCACACCATAGTACTCATGCACAATGTATAAAGGATCTCTGTTTAGTCAGTCAGCCCCCACAGGTGTATGTGAAGGAGATGCAAGACTGCCTGAACAACAATGTCCCATCCACGTCTCAGTGGAGCGGTAATATGGCACAACTGATCTATAGACGTGGTGTCTCATATCTAATACATGTCCTCTTCCTCTCTGATATATACACCAGGTTAGAGTATATATATATATATCTATATGATCTATAGACGTGGTGTCTCATACCTAATACATGTCCTCTTCCTCTCTGATATATACACCAGGTTAGAGTATATATATATATATCTATATGATCTATAGACGTGGTGTCTCATATCTAATACATGTCCTCTTCCTCTCTGATATATACACCAGGTTAGAGTATATATATATATATCTATATGATCTATAGACGTGGTGTCTCATATCTAATACATGTCCTCTTCCTCTCTGATATATACACCAGGTTAGAGTATATATATATATATATCTATATGATCTATAGACGTCAGGGTGGTGTCTCATATCTAATACATGTCCTCTTCCTCTCTGATATATACACCAGGTTAGAGTATATATATATATATATATCTATATGATCTATAGACGTCAGGGTGGTGTCTCATATCTAATACATGTCCTCTTCCTCTCTGAGATATACACCAGGTTAGAGTATATATATATATATATCTATATGATCTATAGACGTCAGGGTGGTGTCTCATACCTAATACATGTCCTCTTCCTCTCTGATATATACACCAGGTTAGAGTATATATATATATATATCTATATGATCTATAGACGTCAGGGTGGTGTCTCATATCTAATACATGTCCTCTTCCTCTCTGATATATACACCAGGTTAGAGTATATATATATATATATATCTATATGATCTATAGACGTCAGGGTGGTGTCTCATATCTAATACATGTCCTCTTCCTCTCTGAGATATACACCAGGTTAGAGTATATATATATATATATCTATATGATCTATAGACGTCAGGGTGGTGTCTCATATCTAATACATGTCCTCTTCCTCTCTGAGATATACACCAGGTTAGAGTATATATATATATATATCTATATCAGCAGAATGTCTGGTTCAGAGACAGCGCAGTACAACATAAACCCCATCTCATCGACCTCTTCCTCCGTCACTCCGTTCAACATATTAACACTGGGCTTGAAGTAGCTAGGTAACACCCCCTGCTCCAGATAGCCTATCAGCTCCCACACACACTGCTGGAACCGCCCACTCAGACAACCCTCCGACCAATCCACGTCCTTGTCGCTGAGGTGGAGGATGAGGTTGGCCAGCGGTGCGGCGGTGAGGGGTCGCAGGGCGGGACAGTGTCGACAGACGGCTTTGAGGGTTTTGAGGAGGGAGCGTCGGACCCCCTGGTCAGCGGAGTCAAGCTGGGTCAGGCGCTGGGTCTCCCAGGGGTAGAGGGAGAGGTGCCAGGCACTATCCCAGGGCTGGGTTAACTCTACCTGGGCAGTCAGGACCACGTCTGCCTCCCTCAGCACCGGCACTATGGAGATGAAGAGAGTATCACCTCGCTCTGGTCTGGAGACAGAGAGAGACTTATCAGTCATGAATTAACCCTGACCTTTAACCACTAACACAGTGACATATCAGTTATATATTAACCCTGACCTTTAACCCCTAACCCTAACTAACACAGTGACATATCAGTTATATATTAACCCTGACCTTTAACCCCTAACCCTAACTAACACAGTGACATATCAGTTATATATTAACCCTGACCTTTAACCCCTAACCCTAACTAACACAGTGACATATCAGTCATGTATTAACCCTGACCTTTAACCCCTAAATAACACGGTGACATATCAGTTATATATTAACCCTGACCTTTAACCCCTAACTAACAGTGACATATCAGTTATATATTAACCCTGACCTTTAACCCCTAACTAACACGGTGACATATCAGTTATATATTAACCCTGACCTTTAACCCCTAACCCTAACTAACACAGTGACATATCAGTCATGTATTAACCCTGACCTTTAACCCCTAACTAACAGTGACATATCAGTCATGTATTAACCCTGACCTTTAACCCCTAACTAACAGTGACATATCAGTTATATATTAACCCTGACCTTTGACCCCTAACTAACACAGTGACATATCAGTTATATATTAACCCTGACCTTTAACCCCTAACTAACAGTGACATATCAGTTATATATTAACCCTGACCTTTAACCCCTAACTAACACAGTGACATATCAGTTATATATTAACCCTGACCTTTAACCCCTAACTAACACAGTGACATATCAGTTATATATTAACCCTGACCTTTAACCCCTAACTAACACAGTGACATATCAGTCATGTATTAACCCTGTCTGGAGAGAGACAGAGATACACATTAACCCTGACCTTTAACCCTCAGGTCTGGAGAGAGACAGATATACACATTAACCCTGACCTTTAACCCTCAGGTCTGGAGAGAGACAGAGATACACATTAACCCTGACCTTTAACCCTATGGTAAAGTTCAGTCCCCTCCGTGTCTGAAGGACAAGTGGATAAACAGGTTCATGTGAAGCCCTGCATGTTTTTCTTCATAAGTCTCATGGAATGTAGACCTACATTGAACACCACACATTGGCTGCTACTGTAGGCTGAATGATGAAACAGCTATTTCCGTGTTAAAATATTACAGGATGCATGTTGTTTTTGATGGTAGGCTACTCTGGTAGGCCTAGATTATGATCAAATAGCCACAGTAGCCTACTTGTCCAGTAAAACTGTAACTTAAAGCAGGAAGAGCCTCAGTGTTCACAGTAAAACTGTAACTTAGTGGGTACAGCCTCAGTGTTCACAGTAAAACTGTAACTTAAAGCAGGTAGAGCCTCAGTGTTCACAGTAAAACTGTAACTTAAAGCAGGTACAGCCTCAGTGTTCACAGTAAAACTGTAACTTAGTGGGTACAGCCTCAGTGTTCACAGTAAAACTGTAACTTAAAGCAGGTACAGCCTCAGTGTTCACAGTAAAACTGTAACTTAAAGCAGGTACAGCCTCAGTGTTCACAGTAAAACTGTAGCTTAAAGCAGGTAGAGCCTCAGTGTTCACAGTAAAACTGTAACTTAGTGGGTACAGCCTCAATGTTCACAGTAAAACTGTAACTTAAAGCAGGTACAGCCTCAGTGTTCACAGTAAAACTGTAACTTAAAGCGGCTACAGCCTCAGTGTTCACAGTAAAACTGTAACTTAAAGCAGGTACAGCCTCAGTGTTCACAGTAAACCTGTAACTTAGTGGGTACAGCCTCAGTGTTCACAGTAAAACTGTAACTTAAAGCAGGTACAGCCTCAGTGTTCACAGTAAAACTGTAACTTAAAGCAGGTACAGCCTCAGTGTTCACAGTAAAACTGTAACTTAGTGGGTACAGCCTCAGTGTTCACAGTAAACCTGTAACTTAGTGGGTACAGCCTCAGTGTTCACAGTAAAACTGTAACTTAAAGCAGGTACAGCCTCAGTGTTCACAGTAAAACTGTAACTTAGTGGGTACAGCCTCAGTGTTCACAGTAAACCTGTAACTTAAAGCAGGTACAGCCTCAGTGTTCACAGTAAACCTGTAACTTAAAGCAGGTGCAGCCTCAGTGTTCACAGTAAAACTGTAACTTAAAGCAGGTGCAGCCTCAGTGTTCACAGTAAAACTGTAACTTAAAGCAGGTAGAGCCTCAGTGTTCACAGTAAAACTGTAACTTAGTGGGTACAGCCTCAGTGTTCACAGTAAAACTGTAACTTAAAGCAGGTACAGACTCAGTGTTCACAGTAAAACTGTAACTTAAAGCAGGTACAGCCTCAGTGTTCACAGTAAAACTGTAACTTAAAGCAGGTACAGCCTCAGTGTTCACAGTAAACCTGTAACTTAAAGCAGGTACAGCCTCAGTGTTCACAGTAAAACTGTAACTTAGTGGGTACAGCCTCAGTGTTCACAGTAAACCTGTAACTTAAAGCAGGTACAGACTCGGTGTTCACAGTAAAACTGTAACTTAAAGTGGGTACAGCCTCAGTGTTCACAGTAAAACTGTAACTTAAAGCAGGTACAGCCTCAGTGTTCACAGTAAACCTGTAACTTAGTGGGTACAGCCTCAGTGTTCACAGTAAAACTGTAACTTAAAGCAGGTACAGCCTCAGTGTTCACAGTAAAACTGTAACTTAGCAGGTACAGCCTCAGTGTTCACAGTAAAACTGTAACTTAGCAGGTACAGCCTCAGTGTTCACAGTAAAACTGTAACTTAAAGCAGGTACAGCCTCAGTGTTCACAGTAAAACTAACTTAAAGCAGGTACAGCCTCAGTGTTCACAGTAAAACTAACTTAAAGCAGGTACAGCCTCAGTGTTCACAGTAAAACTAACTTAAAGCAGGTAGAGCCTCAGTGTTCACAGTAAAACGGTAACTTAAAGCAGGTACAGACTCAGTGTTCACAGTAAAACTGTAACTTAGTGGGTACAGCCTCAGTGTTCACAGTAAAACTGTAACTTAGTGGGTACAGCCTCAGTGTTCACAGTAAACCTGTAACTTAAAGCAGGTAGAGCCTCAGTGTTCACAGTAAAACTGTAACTGAAAGTGGGTACAGCCTCAGTGTTCACAGTAAAACTGTAACTTAAAGCAGGTAGAGCCTCAGTGTTCACAGTAAAACTGTAACTGAAAGTGGGTACAGCCTCAGTGTTCACAGTAAAACTGTAACTTAAAGCAGGTACAGCCTCAGTGTTCACAGTAAAACTGTAACTTAGTGGATACAGTCTCAGTGTTCACAGTAAAACTGTAACTTAAAGCAGGTACAGCCTCAGTGTTCACAGTAAACCTGTAACTTAGTGGGTACAGCCTCAGTGTTCACAGTAAAACTGTAACTTAAAGCAGGTACAGCCTCAGTGTTCACAGTAAAACTGTAACTTAGCAGGTACAGCCTCAGTGTTCACAGTAAAACTGTAACTTAGCAGGTACAGCCTCAGTGTTCACAGTAAAACTGTAACTTAGCAGGTACAGCCTCAGTGTTCACAGTAAAACTGTAACTTAAAGCAGGTACAGCCTCAGTGTTCACAGTAAAACTAACTTAAAGCAGGTACAGCCTCAGTGTTCACAGTAAAACTGTAACTGAAAGTGGGTACAGCCTCAGTGTTCACAGTAAAACTGTAACTTAGTGGATACAGTCTCAGTGTTCACAGTAAAACTGTAACTTAAAGCAGGTAGAGCCTCAGTGTTCACAGTAAAACTGTAACTTAGTGGGTACAGCCTCAGTGTTCACAGTAAAACTGTAACTTAAAGCAGGTACAGCCTCAGTGTTCACAGTAAAACTGTAACTTAAAGCAGGTACAGCCTCAGTGTTCACAGTAAAACTGTAACTTAGTGGGTACAGCCTCAGTGTTCACAGTAAGACTGTAACTTAAAGCAGGTACAGCCTCAGTGTTCACAGTAAAACTGTAACTTAAAGCAGGTACAGCCTCAGTGTTCACAGTAAAACTGTAACTTAAAGCAGGTACAGCCTCAGTGTTCACAGTAAAACTGTAACTTAAAGCAGGTACAGCCTCAGTGTTCACAGTAAAACTGTAACTTAAAGCAGGTACAGCCTCAGTGTTCACAGTAAAACTGTAACTTAAAGCAGGTACAGCCTCAGTGTTCACAGTAAACCTGTAACTTAAAGCAGGTACAGCCTCAGTGTTCACAGTAAAACTGTAACTTAAAGCAGGTACAGCCTCAGTGTTCACAGTAAAACTGTAACTTAAAGCAGGTACAGCCTCAGTGTTCACAGTAAAACTGTAACTTAGTGGGTACAGCCTCAGTGTTCACAGTAAAACTGTAACTTAGCAGGTACAGCCTCAGTGTTCACAGTAAAACTGTAACTTAGCAGGTACAGCCTCAGTGTTCACAGTAAAACTGTAACTTAGCAGGTACAGCCTCAGTGTTCACAGTAAAACTGTAACTTAAAGCAGGTACAGCCTCAGTGTTCACAGTAAAACTAACTTAAAGCAGGTACAGCCTCAGTGTTCACAGTAAAACTGTAACTGAAAGTGGGTACAGCCTCAGTGTTCACAGTAAAACTGTAACTTAGTGGATACAGTCTCAGTGTTCACAGTAAAACTGTAACTTAAAGCAGGTAGAGCCTCAGTGTTCACAGTAAAACTGTAACTTAGTGGGTACAGCCTCAGTGTTCACAGTAAAACTGTAACTTAAAGCAGGTACAGCCTCAGTGTTCACAGTAAAACTGTAACTTAAAGCAGGTACAGCCTCAGTGTTCACAGTAAAACTGTAACTTAGTGGGTACAGCCTCAGTGTTCACAGTAAGACTGTAACTTAAAGCAGGTACAGCCTCAGTGTTCACAGTAAAACTGTAACTTAAAGCAGGTACAGCCTCAGTGTTCACAGTAAAACTGTAACTTAAAGCAGGTACAGCCTCAGTGTTCACAGTAAAACTGTAACTTAAAGCAGGTACAGCCTCAGTGTTCACAGTAAAACTGTAACTTAAAGCAGGTACAGCCTCAGTGTTCACAGTAAAACTGTAACTTAAAGCAGGTACAGCCTCAGTGTTCACAGTAAACCTGTAACTTAAAGCAGGTACAGCCTCAGTGTTCACAGTAAAACTGTAACTTAAAGCAGGTACAGCCTCAGTGTTCACAGTAAAACTGTAACTTAAAGCAGGTACAGCCTCAGTGTTCACAGTAAATGCGCCGGAAGTTGCACAGAATTTTTCAAAGTGGTCAAGTTTGCTCTCAGCAGACCTGAAATTTGCTCAGTGTTGAAAATAATGAGAGAACATTGCTACTGACTGCTGATAACTTGTTTACTGAGGAAACATGTGACTATGAGTGGGCTGTCCCACCGAGATATCTCTGGCTGACTGTTAGTCTTTCTGGATAAGATCGTCTGCTGACTAAAATATATATGTGTGTGTGTGTGTGTGTGTGTGTGTGTGTGTGTGTGTGTGAGAGAGATACCGTATCTCTAGTTTCAGTTCATCTCCCCCGAGGACAGGCCTGACCAGACAGTCCAGAGTGGAGGAGAGAGACGGCCAGTTCATGGTTTCCATCACAGCCTTACTGAGCATTCTCACCAGCGCCCGGCAGGACAGATACCCTCCTACTAGGAACCTAGGAGAGGAGAGACAAACACAGACAATTAATAGCTGGGCCAGAAATCTAGAGATCCCTCAAAATTCAAATCTGGACCTCCAGGCCAGTTCCACTGCTTTTTCCCCCATCGTTCCCAGGGACACGAGGTTTAGAGAGACAGAGACCTGGTCTAGACAGTATGGATAATGATCAGGGCACAAGGTCTAGAGAGACAGAGACCTGGTCTGGACAGTATGGATAATGATCAGGGCACGAGGTCTAGACAGACAGAGACCTGGTCTAGACAGTATGGATAATGATCAGGACACGAGGTCTAGAGAGACAGAGACCTGGTCTAGACAGTATGGATAATGATCAGGACACGAGGTCTAGAGAGACAGAGACCTGGTCTGGACAGTATGGATAATGATCAGGGCACGAGGTCTAGACAGACAGAGACCTGGTCTGGACAGTATGGATAATGATCAGGGCACGAGGTCTAGAGAGACAGAGACCTGGTCTAGACAGGTAGATAACAGAACAGATTTAAATACCCCTAGACAGTATAGATAATGACCAGGCAGGACAGATTTAAATACCCCTAGACAGTATGGATAATGACCAGGCAGGACAGATTTAAATACCCCTAGACAGTATGGATAATGATCAGGCAGGACAGGTTTAAATACCCCTAGACAGTATGGATAATGACCAGGCAGGACAGATTTAAATACCCCTAGACAGTATGGATAATGACCAGGCAGGACAGGTTTAAATACCCCTAGACAGTATAGATAATGACCAGGCAGGACAGGTTTAAATACCCCTAGACAGTATGGATAATGATCAGGTAGAACATAACAGATTTAAATACCCCTAGACAGTATAGATAATGACCAGGCAGGACAGGTTTAAATACCCCTAGACAGTATGGATAATGATCAGGTAGAACATAACAGGTTTAAATACCCCTAGACAGTATGGATAATGACCAGGCAGGACAGGTTTAAATACCCCTAGACAGTATAGATAATGACCAGGCAGGACAGGTTTAAATACCCCTAGACAGTATAGATAATGACCAGGCAGGACAGGTTTAAATACCCCTAGACAGTATAGATAATGACCAGGCAGGACAGGTTTAAATACCCCTAGACAGTATAGTTAATGACCAGGCAGGACAGGTTTAAATACCCCTAGACAGTATGGATAATGATCAGGTAGAACATAACAGGTTTAAATACCCCTAGACAGTATAGATAATGACCAGGCAGGACAGGTTTAAATACCCCTAGACAGTATAGATAATGACCAGGCAGGACAGGTTTAAATACCCCTAGACAGTATAGATAATGACCAGGCAGGACAGGTTTAAATACCCCTAGACAGTATGGATAATGATCAGGCAGGACAGGTTTAAATACCCCTAGACAGTATGTAAAGGGTGTACCGGTCCCAGTAGCTGCGTCCTCTCGGGAAGTACTCCAGGTTGACCCGTCGGACCATCCAGTGTAGAGGGTGTGTTAGGAGAGTCTCCTCCCCAGGGATCAGTCTCCACAGACTGGGTTCTAGCTGGAGGGGAACCAGCAGGCACGCATGGTCCGCTCTCACCACCTAGACAGACACATGACCAGCTTCATCAGCACCAGAACAACGAGCTTCATCACCACCTAGACAGACACATGACCAGCTTCATCACCACCAGAACAACGGGCTTCATCACCACCAGAACAACGAGCTTCATCACCACCAGAACAACGAGCTTCATCACCACCAGAACAACTAGCTTCATCACCACCAGAACAACTAGCTTCATCACCACCAGAACAACTAGCTTCATCACCACCAGAACAACGAGCTTCATCACCACCAGAACAACGAGCTTCATCACCACCAGAACAACGAGCTTCATCACCACCAGAACAACTAGCTTCATCACCACCAGAACAACTAGCTTCATCACCACCAGAACAACTAGCTTCATCACCACCAGAACAACTAGCTTCATCACCACCTAGACAGACACAACACGACCAGCTTCATCACCACCATGACAACGAGCTTCATCACCACCAGAACAACGAGCTTCATCACCACCAGAACAACTAGCTTCATCACCACCAGAACAACTAGCTTCATCACCACCAGAACAACGAGCTTCATCACCACCAGAACAACTAGCTTCATCACCACCAGAACAACTAGCTTCATCACCACCAGAACAACTAGCTTCATCACCACCAGAACAACTAGCTTCATCACCACCTAGACAGACAACACGACCAGCTTCATCACCACCATGACACACAACATGACCACCTTCATCACCACCTAGACAGACACAACACGACAAGCTTCATCACCACCTAGACAGACAACATGACTTGCTTCATCACGACAAGCTTCACCACCACCTAGACAGACAACATGACTAGCTTCATCACCACCTAGACAGACACAACACGACAAGCTTCATCACCACCTAGACAGACAAAACACGACAAGCTTCATCACCACCTAGACAGACACAACACGACAAGCTTCATCACCACCTAGACAGACAACATGACCAGCTTCATCACGACAAGCTTCATCACCACCTAGACAGACAACATGACTAGCTTCATCACCACCTAGACAGACAACACGACCAGCTTCATCACCACCTAGACAGACACAACACGACCAGCTTCATCACCACAATGACAGACAACATGACCAGCTTCATCACCACCTACAGACAACACGACAAGCTTCATCACCACCTAGACAGACACAACACGACCAGCTTCATCACCACCTAGACAGACACAACACGACCAGCTTCATCACCACCTAGACAGACACAACACGACCAGCTTCATCACCACCTAGACAGACACAACAAGCTTCATTACCACCATGACACACAACAAGACCAGCTTCATCACCACCTAGACAGACACAACACGACCAGCTTCATCACCACCTAGACAGACACAACAAGCTTCATTACCACCATGACACACAACAAGACCAGCTTCATCACCACCTAGACAGACACAACAAGACCAGCTTCATCACCACCTAGACAGACACAACAAGACCAGCTTCATCACCACCTGGACAGAAAACACGACCAGCTTCATCACCACCTAGACAGACACAACACGACCAGCTTCATCACCACCTAGACAGACACAACATGACCAGCTTCATCACCACCTAGACAGAAAACACGTCCAGCTTCATCACCACCTAGACAGACACAACACGACAAGCTTCATCACCAACATGACAGACAACCCGACCAGCTTCATCACCACCTAGACAGACACAACAAGACCAGCTTCATCACCACCTAGAATGACACAACACGACCAGCTTCATCACCACCCACACAGACACAACAAGACCAGCTTCATCACCACCTAGACAGACACAACAAGACCAGCTTCATCACCACCTAGACAGACACAACAAGACCAGCTTCATCACCACCTGGACAGACACAACAAGACCAGCTTCATCACCACCTAGACAGACACAACAAGACCAGCTTCATCACCACCTGGACAGACACAACAAGACCAGCTTCATCACCACCTGGACAGACACAACAAGACCAGCTTCATCACCACCTGGACAGACACAACACGACAAGCTTCATCACCACCATGACCAGCTTCATCACCACCTACAGACAACACGACCAGCTTCATCACCACCTAGACAGACACAACACGACAAGCTTCGTCACCACCTAGACAGACACAACAAGACCAGCTTCATCACCACCTGGACAGACACAACAAGACCAGCTTCAACACCACCTGGACAGACACAACAAGACCAGCTTCATCACCACCTGGACAGACACAACAAGACCAGCTTCATCACAACCTGGACAGACACAACACGACAAGCTTCATCACCACCATGACCAGCTTCATCACCACCTACAGACAACACGACCAGCTTCATCACCACCTAGACAGACACAACACGACAAGCTTCGTCACCACCTAGACAGACACAACAAGACCAGCTTCATCACCACCTGGACAGACACAACAAGACCAGCTTCAACACCACCTGGACACAACACGACAAGCTTTATCACCTAGACAGACACAACACGACAAGCTTCATCACCACCATGACAGACACAACACGACAAGCTTCATCACCACCATGACCAGCTTCATCACCACCTACAGACAACACGACCAGCTTCATCACCACCTAGACAGACACAACACGACAAGCTTCATCACCACCTAGACAGACAACATGACTTGCTTCATCACGACAAGCTTCATCACCACCTAGACAGACAACATGACTAGCTTCATCACCACCTAGACAGACACAACACGACAAGCTTCATCACCACCTAGACAGACACAACACGACAAGCTTCATCACCACCTAGACAGACAACACGACAAGCTTCATCACCACCTAGACAGACAACATGACCAGCTTCATCACGACAAGCTTCATCACCACCTAGACAGACAACATGACTAGCTTCATCACCACCTAGACAGACAACATGACCAGCTTCATCACCACCTAGACAGACAACATGACCAGCTTCATCACGACAAGCTTCATCACCACCTAGACAGACACAACAAGCTTCATCACCACCTAGACAGACAACACGACCAGCTTCATCACGACAAGCTTCATCACCACCTAGACAGACAACACGACAAGCTTCATCACCACCTAGACAGACAACACGACCAGCTTCATCACGACAAGCTTCATCACCACCTAGACAGACACAACAAGACCAGCTTCATCACCACCTGGACAGACACAACAAGACCAGCTTCAACACCACCTGGACAGACACAACACGACAAGCTTTATCACCTAGACAGACACAACATGACAAGCTTCATCACCACCTACAGACAACACGACCAGCTTCATCACCACCTAGACAGACACAACACGACAAGCTTCATCACCACCTAGACAGACAACATGACCAGCTTCATCACCACCTAGACAGACAACATGACCAGCTTCATCACCACCTAGACAGACAACATGACCAGCTTCATCACCACCTAGACAGACAACATGACCAGCTTCATCACCACCTAGACAGACAACATGACCAGCTTCATCACCACCTAGACAGACACAACACGACAAGCTTCATCACCACCTAGACAGACAACATGACTTGCTTCATCACGACAAGCTTCATCACCACCTAGACAGACAACATGACTAGCTTCATCACCACCTAGACAGACACAACACGACAAGCTTCATCACCACCTAGACAGACACAACACGACAAGCTTCATCACCACCTAGACAGACAACACGACAAGCTTCATCACCACCTAGACAGACAACATGACCAGCTTCATCACGACAAGCTTCATCACCACCTAGACAGACAACATGACTAGCTTCATCACCACCTAGACAGACAACATGACCAGCTTCATCACCAACTAGACAGACAACATGACCAGCTTCATCACGACAAGCTTCATCACCACCTAGACAGACACAACACGACAAGCTTCATCACCACCTAGACAGACAACACGACCAGCTTCATCACGACAAGCTTCATCACCACCTAGACAGACAACACGACAAGCTTCATCACCACCTAGACAGACAACACGACCAGCTTCATCACGACAAGCTTCATCACCACCTAGACAGACACAACAAGACCAGCTTCATCACCACCTGGACAGACACAACAAGACCAGCTTCAACACCACCTGGACAGACACAACACGACAAGCTTTATCACCTAGACAGACACAACACGACAAGCTTCATCACCACCATGACAGACACAACATGACAAGCTTCATCACCACCATGACCAGCTTCATCACCACCTACAGACAACACGACCAGCTTCATCACCACCTAGACAGACACAACACGACAAGCTTCATCACCACCTAGACAGACAACATGACCAGCTTCATCACCACCTAGACAGACAACATGACCAGCTTCATCACCACCTAGACAGACACAACACGACAAGCTTCATCACCACCTAGACAGACAACATGACTTGCTTCATCACGACAAGCTTCATCACCACCTAGACAGACAACATGACTAGCTTCATCACCACCTAGACAGACACAACACGACAAGCTTCATCACCACCTAGACAGACACAACACGACAAGCTTCATCACCACCTAGACAGACAAAACACGACAAGCTTCATCACCACCTAGACAGACACAACACGACAAGCTTCATCACCACCTAGACAGACAACACGACCAGCTTCATCACGACAAGCTTCATCACCACCAACAAGAGGCTGAGTGGCGTTTCAAAATATTACTCCTGTAATATTGATACTGCAGATCTCCTGTAATATTGATACTGCAGATCTCCTGTAATATTGATACTGCAGATCTCCTGTAATATTGATACTGCAGATCTCCTGTAATATTGATACTGCAGATCTCCTGTAATATTGATACTGCAGATCTCCTGTAATATTGATACTGCAGATCTCCTGTAATATTGATACTGCAGATCTCCTGTAATATTGATACTGTAATATACTGCAGATCTCCTGTAATATTGATACTGCAGATCTCCTGTAATATTGATACTGTAATATACTGTAGATCTCCTGTAATATTGATACTGCAGATCTCCTGTAATATTGATACTGTAATATACTGTAGATCTCCTGTATTATTGATACTGTAGATCTCCTGTAATATTGATACTGCAGATCTCCTGTAATATTGATACTGTAGATCTCCTGTAATATTGATACTGCAGATCTCCTGTAATATTGATACTGCAGATCTCCTGTAATATTGATACTGCAGATCTCCTGTAATATTGATACTGCAGATCTCCTGTAATATTGATACTGCAGATCTCCTGTAATATTGATACTGTAGATCTCCTGTAATATTGATACTGCAGATCTCCTGTAATATTGATACTGCAGATCTCCTGTAATATTGATACTGTAATATACTGTAGATCTCCTGTAATATTGATACTGTAGATCTCCTGTAATATTGATACTGTAGATCTCCTGTATTATTGATACTGCAGATCTCCTGTAATATTGATACTGCAGATCTCCTGTAATATTGATACTGCAGATCTCCTGTAATATTGATACTGTAGATCTCCTGTAATATTGATACTGCAGATCTCCTGTAATATTGATACTGCAGATCTCCTGTAATATTGATACTGCAGATCTCCTGTAATATTGATACTGTAGATCTCCTGTAATATTGATACTGTAGATCTCCTGTAATATTGATACTGTAGATCTCCTGTAATATTGATACTGTAGATCTCCTGTAATATTGATACTGTAGATCTCCTGTAATATTGATACTGTAGATCTCCTGTAATATTGATACTGTAATATACTGTAGATCTCCTGTAATATTGATACTGTAGATCTCCTGTAATATTGATACTGTAGATCTCCTGTAATATTGATACTGTAGATCTCCTGTAATATTGATACTGTGATATACTGTAGATCTCCTGTATTATTGATACTGTAGATCTCCTGTAATATTGATACTGCAGATCTCCTGTAATATTGATACTGCAGATCTCCTGTAATATTGATACTGCAGATCTCCTGTAATATTGATACTGTAGATCTCCTGTAATATTGATACTGTAGATCTCCTGTAATATTGATACTGTAGATCTCCTGTAATATTGATACTGTAGATCTCCTGTAATATTGATACTGTAGATCTCCTGTAATATTGATACTGTAGATCTCCTGTAATATTGATACTGTAGATCTCCTGTAATATTGATACTGTAATATACTGTAGATCTCCTGTAATATTGATACTGTAGATCTCCTGTAATATTGATACTGTAGATCTCCTGTAATATTGATACTGTAGATCTCCTGTAATATTGATACTGTAGATCTCCTGTAATATTGATACTGTGATATACTGTAGATCTCCTGTAATATTGATACTGTAGATCTCCTGTAATATTGATACTGCAGATCTCCTGTAATATTGATACTGCAGATCTCCTGTAATATTGATACTGTAGATCTCCTGTAATATTGATACTGCAGATCTCCTGTAATATTGATACTGCAGATCTCCTGTATTATTGATACTGTAGATCTCCTGTAATATTGATACTGTAGATCTCCTGTAATATTGATACTGCAGATCTCCTGTAATATTGATACTGTAGATCTCCTGTATTATTGATACTGTAGATCTCCTGTAATATTGATACTGCAGATCTCCTGTAATATTGATACTGCAGATCTCCTGTAATATTGATACTGCAGATCTCCTGTAATATTGATACTGTAGATCTCCTGTAATATTGATACTGCAGATCTCCTGTAATATTGATACTGCAGATCTCCTGTAATATTGATACTGCAGATCTCCTGTAATATTGATACTGTAATATACTGCAGATCTCCTGTAATATTGATACTGCAGATCTCCTGTAATATTGATACTGTAGATCTCCTGTAATATTGATACTGTAGATCTCCTGCAATATTGATACTGTAGATCTCCTGTAATATTGATACTGTAGATCTCCTGTAATATTGATATTGCACATTTCGTTGTGAATTCACTGAATTGTTCAACCCAGATGTCGGCCATTTAGAAAGACACTCTTATTCAGAAAGACTTACTTAGTCCATTCAACAATTATTGTGTGTGTGATTCAGTACGTGTGATTCAGTGCGTGTGATTCAGTGCGTGTGATTCAGTGCGTGTGATTCAGTGCGTGTGATTCAGTATGTGTGATTCAGTGTGTGTGATTCAGTACGTGTGATTATTCAGTGCGTGTGATTCAGTGCCTGGTACCTGTAGGTCGTCGAGCAGGGACCCTCCCAGTGACATCTCTCCCAGAGGCATGTCAGGGTTTGTGCTGTGCAGGAATCCTTGTACCTCTATACAGATATCTAACGCGAGACTCTGAGCTCTGTGGACGACCTCTGGGGCTAAAGCTGCTCTGGTTGAGTAATACTGCTGGAGACGGTCCTACAGAGAGAGAGAGAGAGAGAGAGAGAGAGGTTAGAGGAGGTCACATATCTAGAGCTTGACTCTCAGCTCTGTGGACGACCTCTGGGGCTAAAGCTGCTCTGGTTGAGTAATACTGCTGGAGACGGTCCTACAGAGAGAGAGAGAGAGGTTAGAGGTCAGATATCTAACGCGAGACTCTCAGCTCTGTGGGCGACCTCTGGTCAACAGGGCAGCTGAATCAAGCGCAACAGCCGCCAACAGGGCAGCTGAATCAAGCGCACCTGCCACCAACAGGGCTGCTCAATCAAGCGCACTTGCCGCCAACATGGCTGCTCAATCAAGCGCACCTGCCGCCAACAGGGCAGCTGAATCAGGCGCACCTGCCGCCAACATGGCTGCTCAATCAAGCGCACCTGCCGCCAACAGGGCAGCTGAATCAAGCACAACAGCCGCCAACAGGGCTGCTCAATCAAGCGCACCTGCCGCCAACAGGGCAGCTGAATCAAGCGCACCTGCCGCCAATGGGCCAGTGGATGAAATGGTTGGTGATCCACTAGGAATGCCTTGTAGATGGCCCAGTGGATGAAATGGTTGGTGATCCACTAGGAATGCCTTGTAGATGGTCCAGTGGATGAAAACCGACAGGTTGGTGATCCACTAGGAATGCCTTGTAGATGTGCCAGTTGATGAAATGGTTGGTGATCCACTAGGAATGCCTTGTAGATGGCCCAGTGGATGAAATGGTTGGTGATCCACTAGGAATGCCTTGTAGATGGCCCAGTGGATGAAAACCGACAGGAGAGATGTTCCTACCAGAATACAGACCAACCAGTCTGGATAGATACTTAACATATCAGCTAACCACATCATAACATACCAGCTAACCACATCATAACATACAGCATAACATACCAGCTAACCACATAATAAAATACAGCATAACCTATCAGCTAACCACACCATATCATACCAGCTAACCACATCATAACATACAGCATAACATACCAGCAAACCACATCATAACATACAGTATAACATACCAGCTAACCACATTATAACATACCAGCTAACCACATCATAACATACCAGCTAACCACATCATAACATACCAGCTAACCACAGCATAACATACATCATAACATACCAGCTAACCACATCATAACATACCAGCTAACCACATCATAACATACCAGCTAACCACATCATAACATAATAGCTAACCACATCATAACATACCAGCTAACCACAGCATAACATACATCATAACATACCAGCTAACCACATCATAACATAATAGCTAACCACATCATAACATACCAGCTAACCACATCATAACATACCAGCTAACCACATCATAACATACAGCATAACATACCAGCTAACCACATCATAACATACCAGCTAACCACATCATAACATACCAGCTAACCACATCATAACATACCAGCTAACCACATCATAACATACCAGCTAACCACATCATAACATACCAGCTAACCACATCATAACATACCAGCTAACCACATCATAACATACCAGCTAACCACATCATAACATACCAGCTAACCACATCATAACATACCAGCTAACCACATCATAACATACCAGCTAACCACATCATAACATACCAGCTAACCACATCATAACATACCAGCGCACCACATCATAACATACCAGCTAACCACATCATAACATACCAGCTAACCACATCATAACATACCAGCTAACCACATCATAACATACCAGCTAACCACATCATAACATACCAGCTAACCACATCATAACATACCAGCTAACCACATCATAACATACCAGCTAACCACATCATAACATACCAGCTAACCACATCATAACATACCAGCTAACCACATCATAACATACCAGCTAACCACATCATAACATACCAGCTAACCACATCATAACATACCAGCTAACCACATCATAACATACCAGCTAACCACATCATAACATACACGGCATTCGGAAAGAATTCAGACCCCTTGACTTTTTCCACATTTTGTTACGTTACAGCCTTACTCTAAAATGAATTAAATTGTTTCCCCTCATCAAACTACACACAATACCTCATAACGACAAAGAAAAACAGTTCAGGATTTTTTTTTACAAATAACAGAAATACCTTATATACCTTAACATGTTTTATTTAATAACTTTTAGAATAAGGCTGTAATGTAACATGTCGGGAAAAAAAAAATCGTAGGGTTGTTTCTAGCAGGAATCGAACCCACGATCCTTGACGTTGCAAGTACCACGCTCTACCAATTGAGCCACACAATCAGATCGCACACAATCATGTTGATGCAATGCAGTCAGCCAGGAACACCAACGTAAACTCCTGGCTAGAGGTCAAGGGTTATACCTGCAGGGTGAGAGACAGCTGTAGGCTCTTGGGTCTCTGGGGCTCTAATGCCTTGACAGGCCTCTCATTCAGACTAGACTTCTGCTGCTGGGGCTGGCACAGGTCAGCTAGAAAGAGAGGAGAGAGAGGATGGGGTTGGCACAGGTCAGCTAGAAAGAGAGGAGAGAGGATGGGGGTGAGAAAGAGAGAGAGAGGATGGGGTGAGAAGAGAGGAGAGAGGGGAGAGAGAGGATGGTGCGAGAAAGAGAGAGGATGGTGCGAGAAAGAGAGGATGGTGCGAGAAAGAGAGAGAGGGATGGTGCGAGAAAGAGAGAGAGGATGGTGCGAGAAAGAGAGAGAGGATGGTGCGAGAAAGAGAGAGAGGATGGTGCTGTCCCTTTCTGGATCATTAGTGGTGTGGTGATCAGTGTCCTGTCCCTTTCTGGATCATTAGTGGTGTGGTGATCAGTGTCCTGTCCCTTTCTGGATCATTAGTGGTGTGGTGATCAGTGTCCTGTCCCTTTCTGGATCATTAGTGGTGTGGTGATCAGTGTCCTGTCCCTTTCTGGATCATTAGTGGTGTGGTGATCAGTGTCCTGTCCCTTTCTGGATCATTAGTGGTGTGGTGATCAGTGTCCTGTCCCTTTCTGGATCATTAGTGGTGTGGTGATCAGTGTCCTGTCCCTTTCTGGATCATTAGTGGTGTGGTGATCTGTCCTGTCCCTTTCTGGATCATTAGTGGTGTGGTGATCAGTGTCCTGTCCTTTCTGGATCATTAGTGGTGTGGTGATCAGTGTCCTGTCCTTTCTGGATCATTAGTGGTGTGGTGATCAGTGTCCTGTCCCTTTCTGGATCATTAGTGGTGTGGTGATCAGTGTCCTGTCCCTTTCTGGATCATTAGTGGTGTGGTGATCAGTGTCCTGTCCCTTTCTGGATCATTAGTGGTGTGGTGATCAGTGTCCTGTCCCTTTCTGGATCATTAGTGGTGTGGCGATCAGTGTCCTGTCCCTTTCTGGATCATTAGTGGTGTGGCGATCAGTGTCCTGTCCCTTTCTGGATCATTAGTGGTGTGGCGATCAGTGTCCTGTCCCTTTCTGGATCATTAGTGGTGTGGCGATTAATGGTGTGGCATCAGTGTCCTGTCCCTTTCTGGATCATTAGTGGTGTGGTGATCCTTTCTGGGATCATTAGTGGTGTGGTGATCAGTGTCCTGTCCTTTCTGGATCATTAGTGGTGTGGTGATCAGTGTCCTGTCCCTTTCTGGATCATTAGTGGTGTGGTGATCAGTGTCCTGTCCTTTCTGGATCATTAGTGGTGTGGTGATCAGTGTCCTGTCCCTTTCTGGATCATTAGTGGTGTGGTGATCAGTGTCCTGTCCCTTTCTGGATCATTACCTGTGGTGTGGTGATCAGTGTCCTGTCCCTTTCTGGATCATTAGTGGTGTGGTGATCAGTGTCCTGTCCCTTTCTGGATCATTAGTGGTGTGGTGATCAGTGTCCTGTCCCTTTCTGGATCATTAGTGGTGTGGCGATCAGTGTCCTGTCCCTTTCTGGATCATTAGTGGTGTGGTGATCAGTGTCCTGTCCCTTTCTGGATCATTAGTGGTGTGGCGATCAGTGTCCTGTCCCTTTCTGGATCATTAGTGGTGTGGCGATCAGTGTCCTGTCTGGATCATTAGTGGTGTGGCGTGGTGATCATTAGTGGTGTGCGTCCCTGTCTGGATCATTAGTGGTGTGGTGATCAGTGTCCTGTCCCTTTCTGGATCATTAGTGGTGTGGTGAGTGTCCTGTCCCTTTCTGGATCATTAGTGGTGTGGTGATCAGTGTCCCTTTCTGGATCATTAGTGGTGTGGTGATCAGTGTCCTGTCCTGGATCATTAGTGGTGTGTGATCAGTGTCCTGTCCCTTTCTGGATCATTAGTGGTGTGGTGATCAGTGTCCTGTCCCTTTCTGGATCATTAGTGGTGTGGTGATCAGTGTCCTGTCCCTTTCTGGATCATTAGTGGTGTGGTGATCAGTGTCCTGTCCCTTTCTGGATCATTAGTGGTGTGGTGATCAGTGTCCTGTCCCTTTCTGGATCATTAGTGGTGTGGTGATCAGTGTCCTGTCCCTTTCTGGATCATTAGTGGTGATCAGTGTCCTGTCCCTTTCTGGATCATTAGTGGTGTGGTGATCAGTGTCCTGTCCCTTTCTGGATCATTAGTGGTGTGGTGATCAGTGTCCTGTCCCTTTCTGGATCATTAGTGGTGTGGTGATCAGTGTCCTGTCCCTTTCTGGATCATTAGTGGTGTGGTGATCAGTGTCCTGTCCCTTTCTGGATCATTAGTGGTGTGGTGATCAGTGTCCTGTCCCTTTCTGGATCATTAGTGGTGGTGATCAGTGTCCTGTCCTTTCTGGATCATTAGTGGTGTTCAGTGTCCTGTCCCTTTCTGGATCATTAGTGGGGTGGGGATCAGTGTCCTGTCCCTTTCTGGATCATTAGTGGTGTGGTGATCAGTGTCCTGTCCCTTTCTGGATCATTAGTGGTGTGGTGATCAGTGTCCTGTCCCTTTCTGGATCATTAGTGGTGTGGTGTGGCGATCAGTGTCCTGTCCCTTTCTGGATCATTAGTGGTGTGGGGATCAGGATGTGGTGTGGTGTGGCGATCAGTGTCTGTCCCTTTCTGGATCATTAGTGGTGTGGTGATCAGTGTCCTGTCCCTTTCTGGATCATTAGTGGTGTGGTGATCAGTGTCCTGTCCCTTTCTGGATCATTAGTGGTGTGGTGATCAGTGTCCTGTCCCTTTCTGGATCATTAGTGGTGTGGCGATCAGTGTCCTGTCCCTTTCTGGATCATTAGTGGTGTGGTGATCAGTGTCCTGTCCCTTTCTGGATCATTAGTGGTGTGGTGATCAGTGTCCTGTCCTTTCTGGATCATTAGTGGTGTGGTGATCAGTGTCCTGTCCCTTTCTGGATCATTAGTGGTGTGGTGATCAGTGTCCTGTCCTTTCTGGATCATTAGTGGTGTGGTGATCAGTGTCCTGTCCCTTTCTGGATCATTAGTGGTGTGGTGATCAGTGTCCTGTCCCTTTCTGGATCATTAGTGGTGTGGTGATCAGTGTCCTGTCCCTTTCTGGATCATTAGTGGTGTGGTGATCAGTGTCCTGTCCCTTTCTGGATCATTAGTGGTGTGGTGATCAGTGTCCTGTCCCTTTCTGGATCATTAGTGGTGTGGTGATCAGTGTCCTGTCCCTTTCTGGATCATTAGTGGTGTGGTGATCAGTGTCCTGTCCCTTTCTGGATCATTAATGGGGTGGTGATCAGTGTCCTGTCCCTTTCTGGATCATTAGTGGTGGTGATCAGTGTCTTGTCCCTTTCTGGATCATTAGTGGTGTGGTGATCAGTGTGTCCCTTTCTGGATCATTAGTGGGGTGGTGATCAGTGTCTTGTCCCTTTCTGGATCATTAGTGGTGTGGTGATCCCTGTCCCTTTCTGGATCATTAGTGGTGTGGTGATCAGTGTCCTGTCCCTTTCTGGATCATTAGTGGTGTGGTGATCAGTGTCCTGTCCTTTCTGGATCATTAGTGGTGTGGTGATCAGTGTCCTGTCCCTTTCTGGATCATTAGTGGTGTGGTGATCAGTGTCCTGTCCCTTTCTGGATCATTAGTGGTGTGGTGATCAGTGTCCTGTCCCTTTCTGGATCATTAGTGGTGTGGTGATCAGTGTCCTGTCCCTTTCTGGATCATTAGTGGTGTGGTGATCAGTGTCCTGTCCCTTTCTGGATCATTAGTGGTGTGGTGATCAGTGTCCTGTCCCTTTCTGGATCATTAGTGGTGATCAGTGTCCTGTCCCTTTCTGGATCATTAGTGGTGTGGTGATCAGTGTCTTGTCCCTTTCTGGATCATTAGTGGTGTGGTGATCAGTGTCCTGTCCCTTTCTGGATCATTAGTGGTGTGGTGATCAGTGTCCTGTCCCTTTCTGGATCATTAGTGGTGTGGTGATCAGTGTCCTGTCCCTTTCTGGATCATTAATGGTGTGTCCTGTCCCTTTCTGGATCAGTGTCCTGTCCCTTTCTGGATCATTAGTGGTGTGGTGATCAGTGTCCTTGTCCCTTTCTGGATCATTAGTGGTGTGGTGATCAGTGTCCTGTCCCTTTCTGGATCATTAGTGGTGTGGTGATCAGTGTCCTGTCCCTTTCTGGATCATTAGTGGTGTGGTGATCAGTGTCCTGTCCCTTTCTGGATCATTAGTGGTGTGGTGATCAGTGTCCTGTCCCTTTCTGGATCATTAGTGGTGTGGTGATCAGTGTCCTGTCCCTTTCTGGATCATTAGTGGTGTGGTGATCAGTGTCCTGTCCCTTTCTGGATCATTAGTGGTGTGGTGATCAGTGTCCTGTCCCTTTCTGGATCATTAGTGGTGTGGTGATCAGTGTCCTGTCCCTTTCTGGATCATTAGTGGTGTGGTGATCAGTGTCCTGTCCCTTTCTGGATCATTAGTGGTGTGGTGATCAGTGTCCTGTCCCTTTCTGGATCATTAGTGGTGTGGTGATCAGTGTCCTGTCCCTTTCTGGATCATTAGGATCATTAGTGGTGTGGTGATCAGTGTCCTGTCCCTTTCTGGATCATTAGTGGTGTGGTGATCAGTGTCCTGTCCCTTTCTGGATCATTAGTGGTGTGGTGATCAGTGTCCTGTCCCTTTCTGGATCATTAGTGGTGTGGTGATCAGTGTCCTGTCCCTTTCTGGATCATTAGTGGTGTGGTGATCAGTGTCCTGTCCCTTTCTGGATCATTAGTGGTGTGGTGATCAGTGTCCTGTCCCTTTCTGGATCATTAGTGGTGTGGTGATCAGTGTCCTGTCCCTTTCTGGATCATTAGTGGTGTGGTGATCAGTGTCCTGTCCCTTTCTGGATCATTAGTGGTGTGGTGATCAGTGTCCTGTCCCTTTCTGGATCATTAGTGGTGTGGTGATCAGTGTCCTGTCCCTTTCTGGATCATTAGTGGTGTGGTGATCAGTGTCCTGTCCCTTTCTGGATCATTAGTGGTGTGTGGTGATCAGTGTCCTGTCCCTTTCTGGATCATTAGTGGTGTGGTGATCAGTGTCCTGTCCCTTTCTGGATCATTAGTGTGGTGATCAGTGTCCTGTCCCTTTCTGGATCATTAGTGGTGATCAGTGTCCTGTCCCTTTCTGGATCATTAGTGGTGTGGTGTCCTGTCCCTTTCTGTGATCAGTGTCCTGTCCCTTTCTGGATCATTAGTGGTGTGGTGATCAGTGTCCTGTCCCTTTCTGGATCATTAGTGGTGTGGTGATCAGTGTCCTGTCCTTTCTGGATCATTAGTGGTGTGGTGATCAGTGTCCTGTCCCTTTCTGGATCATTAGTGGTGTGGTGATCAGTGTCCTGTCCCTTTCTGGATCATTAGTGGTGTGGTGATCAGTGTCCTGTCCCTTTCTGGATCATTAGTGGTGTGGTGATCAGTGTCCTGTCCCTTTCTGGATCATTAGTGGTGTGGTGATCAGTGTCCTGTCCCTTTCTGGATCATTAGTGGTGTGGATCAGTGTCCTGTCCCTTTCTGGATCATTAGTGGTGATCAGTGTCCTGTCCCTTTCTGGATCATTAGTGGTGTGGTGATCAGTGTCCTGTCCCTTGGATCATTAGTGGTGTGGTGATCATGTCCTGTCCTTTCTGGATCATTAGTGGTGGTGATCAGTGTCCTGTCCCTTTCTGGATCATTAGTGGGGTGGTGATCAGTGTCTGTCCTTTCTGGATCATTAGTGGTGTGGTGATCAGTGTCCTGTCCCTTTCTGGATCATTAGTGGTGTGGTGATCAGTGTCCTGTCCCTTTCTGGATCATTAGTGGGGTGGTGATCAGTGTCCTGTCCCTTTCTGGATCATTAGTGGTGTGGTGATCAGTGTCCTGTCCCTTTCTGGATCATTAGTGGTGTGGTGATCAGTGTCCTGTCCCTTTCTGGATCATTAGTGGTGTGGTGATCAGTGTCCTGTCCCTTTCTGGATCATTAGTGGTGTGGTGATCAGTGTCCTGTCCCTTTCTGGATCATTAGTGGTGTGGTGATCAGTGTCCTGTCTGGATCATTAGTGGTGTGGTGATCAGTGTCCTGTCCCTTTCTGGATCATTAGTGGTGTGGTGATCAGTGCCCTGTCCCTTTCTGGATCATTAGTGGTGTGGTGATCAGTGTCCTGTCCCTTTCTGGATCATTAGTGGTGTGGTGATCAGTGTCCTGTCCCTTTCTGGATCATTAGTGGTGTGGTGATCAGTGTCCTGTCCCTTTCTGGATCATTAGTGGTGTGGTGATCAGTGTCCTGTCCCTTTCTGGATCATTAGTGGTGATCAGTGTCCTGTCCCTTTCTGGATCATTAGTGGTGATCAGTGTCCTGTCCCTTTCTGGATCATTAGTGGTGATCAGTGTCCTGTCCCTTTCTGGATCATTAGTGGTGATCAGTGTCCTGTCCCTTTCTGGATCTTTAGTGGTGTGGTAATCAGTGTCCTGTCCCTTTCTGGATCATTAGTGGTGTGGTGATCAGTGTCATGTACCTTTCTGTGGTTTGGTTGCCTTGGCGACATGTTTCATGACCACATTCTCCAGCCCCTTCCTTATGGACTTGGGGGAGGCGGAGACTAAGCCAAGCTCCTCCCAGCTCTCTGACATCTTCTGTTCCACTTTCTCGTCCTCCGCCGCTCGGCCCGCACGTTCTATCAACTACAGACACACACACACACATTATAAACCTGCTCTTTCTATCAACTACAGACACATTATAAACCTGAACTTCCATCGTTCAGACACACACATATGCGCTCTCTCACACACACACACAGGCCCTGTTTGAGTGCGTAAAATCTGTGATGCATTGTGGGTAAATTGTGACTGACTTAAATAAATACCTACTTAAGTACCTACAAAATGGTAATGAGTAATTATGATGATAGTTGATTTTTTCAGTCAGATGAAAGTCTCTCTCTCACCCTCTTGACAGCCAACGTAGCGATGCCCAGCACCGCGGCCCCTCCCACTCCCAGGACCAATCGGGCATTAGCCAGCAGGAAGTTTATCACCACGGCGATGCCCTCCTCGCCCCGGCTCCTCCCCCACCGGAAGTCCATCACTTCTTGTCCCGCAGAGTCACCTGATAGAATCAAGAAGCAGAGAGAGAGATGACTTTCCGTTTCTGTCGAGGGATATATATGTATAGGCAGGGGCGTAACTTTCACTGGGGAGATGACCCCCCCACCCCACATTCTGAAATGGCATTGTTGTCCCTCCCCCAGTTTTATCATTGGAATGTGATACTAAAGGAGGCTTTAGGACCATGCAGACGCCTTCGAGCAGTCGGGTTTGGAGTGTTTATCCGACTGGAATTTAAAAAAATATACAGTACCAGTCAAAAGTTTAGACCACCTCCTCATTCAAGGGTATTTCTTTATTTTTACTATTTTCTACATTGTAGAATAATAGTGAAGACATCAAACTATGAAATAACACATATGGAATCATGTGGTAAACAAAAAAAGTGTTAAACAAATCAAAATATATTTGAAATTCTTCAAAGCAGCCACCATTTGCCTTAATGAAGCTTTTTGCACACTCCTTGGAATTCTCTCAACCAGCTTCATGAGGAATACTTTTTTACAACAGTCTTGAAGGAGTTCCCACATATGCACTGAGCACTTGTTGGCTGTTTTTCCTTCACTCCTGCGGTCCAACTCATCCCAAACCATCTCCAATTGGGTTGGGGTGGGTGATTGCGGAGACCAGGTCATCTGATGCAGCACTCCATCACTCTCCTTCATGGTCAAATAGCCCTTATACAGCCCTGGAGGTGTGTTGGGTCATTGTCCTGTTGAAAAACAAATTATAGTCCCACCTAGCACAAACCATGATTTTTGCCTTCATTATTATTCTACAATGTCCAAACTTTTTGACTGGTACTGTATACAACTGGTTCAGTCTCCAGAAACTAGTCTATCAGTCAACACCAGAGATAGGAGGTGACAGGTCTAGGTTCTAGAGACTGGACCAGTCCCCATCAGTCAACACCAGAGGTAAGGAGGTGACAGGTCTAGGTTCTAGAGACTGAACCAGTCAACACCAGAATGGAGGTGACAGGTCTAGGTCCTAGAGACTGAACCAGTCCTATCAGTCAACACCAAGATAGGAGGTGACAGGTCTAGGTCCTAGGACTGAACCAGTCTATCAGTCAACACCAGAGATAGGAAGTGACAGGTCTAGGTTCTAGAGACTGAACCAGTCAGCACCAGAGATAGGAGGTGACAGGTCTAGGTCTAGAGACTGAAGACCAGTCCCCTATCAGTCAACACCAGAGATGGAGGTGACAGGTCTAGGTCCTAGAGACTAGACCAGTCCTATCCAGTCAGCACCAGAGATAGGAGGTGACAGGTCTAGGTCCTAGAGACTGAACCAGTCCTATCAGTCAACACCAGAGGTAGGAGGTGACAGGTCTAGGTCCTAGAGACTGAACCAGTCAACACCAGAGATAGGAGGTGACAGGTCTAGGTTCTAGAGACTGAACCAGTCAACACCAGAGGTAGGAGGTGACAGGTCTAGGTCCTAGAGACTGGACCAGTCCTATCAGTCAACACCAGAGGTAGGAGGTGACAGGTCTAGGTCCTAGAGACTGAACCAGTCAACACCAGAGATAGGAGGTGACAGGTCTAGGTCCTAGAGACTGAACCAGTCCTATCAGTCAACACCACAGTCAGCACCAGAGATGAGGGTGACAGGTCTAGGTCTAGAGACTGAACCAGTCTGTCAGTCAACACCAGAGATAGGAAGTGACAGGTCTAGGTTCTAAATGAGACAGTCCTATCAGTCAACACCAGAGTTAGGAGGTGACAGGTCTAGGTTCTAAAGACTAGACCAGTCAACACCAGAGATAGGAGGTGACAGGTCTAGGTCCTAGAGACTGGACCAAATATCCAGTCAACACCAGAGATAGGAGGTGACAGGTCTAGGTCCTAGAGACTGAACCAGTCCTATCAGTCAGCACCAGAGATAGGAAGTGACAGGTCTAGGTTCTAGAGACTGACCAGTCAACACCAGAGATAGGAGGTGACAGGTCTAGGTTCTAGAGACTGAACCAGTCCTGTCAGTCAACACCAGAGATAGGAGGTGACAGGTCTAGGTTCTAGAGACTGAACCAGTCCTATCAGTCAACACCAGAGATAGGAGGTGACAGGTCTAGGTTCTAGAGACTGAACCAGTCAGCACCAGAATGGGAGGTGACAGGTCTAGGTCCTAGAGACTGAACCAGTCCTATCAGTCAACACCAGAGAATGGAGGTGACAGGTCTAGGTTCTAGAGACTGAACCAGTCAGCACCAGAGATAGGAGGTGACAGGTCTAGGTCCTAGAGACTGGACCAAACCTATCAGTCAACACCAGAGATGAGGTGTGACAGGTCTAGGTCCTAGAGACTGAACCAGTCCTATCAGTCAACACCAGGGATAGGAGGTGACAGGTCTAGGTCCTAGAGACTGAACCAGTCCTATCAGTCAGCACCAGAGATAGGTGACAGGTCTAGGTTCTAGAGACTGAACCAGTCAACACCAGAGATAGGAGGTGACAGGTCTAGGTCCTAGAGACTGGACCAAACCTATCAGTCAACACCAGAGATAGGAGGTGACAGGTCTAGGTTCTAGAGACTGAACCAGTCAACACCAGAGATAGGAGGTGACAGGTCTAGGTCCTAGAGACTGACCCAGTCCTATCAGTCAACACCAGAGATAGGAGGTGACAGGTCTAGGTTCTAGAGACTGAACCAGTCAACACCAGAGATAGGAGGTGACAGGTCTAGGTTCTAGAGACTGAACCAGTCAACACCAGAGACAGGAGGTGACAGGTCTAGGTCCTAGAGACTGAACCAGTCCTATCAGTCAACACCAGAGGTAGGAGGTGACAGGTCTAGGTTCTAGAGACTGGACCAAACCTATCAGTCAACACCAGAGATAGGAGGTGACAGGTCTAGGTCCTAGAGACTGAACCAGTCCTATCAGTCAACACCAGAGATAGGAGGTGACAGGTCTAGGTCCTAGAGACTGAACCAGTCCTATCAGTCAACACCAGAGATAGGAGGTGACAGGTCTAGGTTCTAGAGACTGAACCAGTCAGACACCAGATAGGAGGTGACAG
>NW_027009086.1:25000-55972 GCF_036934945.1 Oncorhynchus masou masou | reverse complement strand
ATGGAGCTATATTAACCAGACCATCCCCTGGCATGGCACAGTGCTATATAAACACACTAACCCTCTGTTAAGAGAGGGGTGTTACCGAGGGTGGAAACAGGATACTAGACAACTCTGATTCAGCTAATACAAATCTCCGTAAGTCTGGAACAGTACTGGTACAGGGCACAGGGCCCTTGAGAAAGATACCCTCACCCCGAGCAGGTCAGACCAAACCTCTTCATTATATAACCCCACAGATGAGCAACCCCAAGCGGAGTCACCCCAGCACAGAGTACTACCCCTCATTGAAATGAAGGATACATTTACTCCAGCTGGAGGTAAGGCAGGTGGAGCTGGATGAAGAGCATACACTCCAGTCAGCACAGACCCAGACAACAGTCCAGCACAACAACACCTCCTCAACCAGACCCAGAGAGCCGGAGGTGGAGAGAGACACATCTGCACTCTGGACTGTGGTGAGACAACCTCAGCATGATTAAAAGCATGAGCAGGAGAAGAACAGAGCACTAGAGGAGGATCAGGCTGCTGGAGGAGAAGGTGAGGGGGATGGCATGTATCAGAGAACAACTCCACTAGAGAGGTGGCCACCCCTGCAGAGCAGAAGCCAGCAGAACAGCTCCACCCTGCCCAGACAAAAGTCTCAACATCACAGCAGAACAGTCCACCCCAGACCTTGACCATAGCCTCAACATCACAGCGGAGAAAAGGAACAACAATGACAAATGGATTGATGAAGAATCCAAAAACCTAAGAAAGAAATGGAGAAACCTGTCCAACGAAAAACAAAGAGACCCAGAATACCTGAGTCTACGCTTCACTCATGGTGAATCACTAAACAATACAGAAATACCCGCACACTAAAGGACATCACACTCAAACGCAGCACCAACACTTCACACAGGAGCAACAGACCAACAGACACCCCGCCTAGACCAGCGAGACACCCCCCCATGCCAAGAGGACCTACATCCAGACCACAACAGAACGCAACACCACCAGCCACATCCACACCCCACCCCCAACCAATCAACACCCCGCCAAGTCAACCACGCCCACACCACATTTACGCCCGCGTCAGATCAGACCCATGCCCCTCCTGCCCACCCCATGCCCCCTCCCGCAACGAGGGCCTCAAAATGGAAGTCACACATAAGCCCAGGCCATGAGCAGGCAAACAGGCCCAACCCCCACTCTTACACTTGCCCAAGATAATGGCATGAACCAGATGCTCAGCAGGCTCTGCTCACACTTACTGGGCTTAGGCCAAACCACACGACCAAAACAATTGGACACATTATGGAACACAAAGTCATCTGCCTTTGGCCTAAAGAGCAGGAACTTGGACTTCATCAAAGAAATGATACATACAGACATTACATCCTACAAGAAACATGGTATAGAGGAGACAGACCCACTGGTTGCCCCCTAGGTTACAGAGAGCTGGTAGTCCCATCCACCAAACTACCAGGTGTGAAACAGGGAAGGGACTCAGGGGGTGTGCTACTTTGGTATTGAGCAGACCAAACTCACTCCATTAAATTCGTCAAAACAGGAACATTTCACATTTGGCTAGAAATTACCTTAACAGAGAAAAATGTCCTCCTGTGTGCTACCTATATCCCCCCACTAGAATCCCAATACTATAATGAAGACAGCTTCTCCATTCTGGAGGGGGAAATCAATCATTTCCAGGCCCAGTGATATGTACTAGTCTGTGGCGACCTAAATGCCGGAACCGGACAAGAACCTGACACCCTCAGCACACAGGGGGACAAACACCTACCTGGAGGTGACAGCATTCATCAAAATTGTCTGTACTGTCAACGGTACTGGAGTCCTTAGTTAGTAGGCAGCTAAAGACCTACTTCCAAGAAAACAACATCTTAAATGGAATGCAATCAGGTTTAGGTCTGGCCACAGCACTGTTTCAGCAACATTGAAGGTTTTAAATTACATCCACTGTGCTCTTGATAAGAAGTTACATTGTGTGTCTGATTTGTCGAAGGCTTTTGACACCGTGGACCATGCTGTGTTAGTGCAAAGGTTAAAATGTTGTTGAATTACTGGTCAGGCTCTAGATTGGATTATAAATTACCTATCAAATCATACACAATGTGTAATGGCGGATGGTTGTAAATCTGAGTCCATAGAGGTGTGCTCAGGTGTTCCGCAAGGTTCTATTTTGGACCCACTGTTGTTCATTTTGCATATCAACAACATTGGGGATCTTATTGAAACAGCAAATGTTCATTTTTATGCAGATGATACTGTTCTTTATTCAAGTGGTAGTAGTTTATCTTTAGCTTTTGAAAATGCCCAAAGAGCATTTAACATCAGAATCACAGAATCCGTATGATTTAAAGCTGATTCTAAATTCGGGTAAAACAAACTGCATGGTATTTTCAAATGCCAGGCATGTTACAAATCATGTCATTGATAAATTGGCTGGACATACTATAGAGCAAGTTAAAGTGTACAAATATTTGGGTGTGTGGGTTGATGAATAGCTGAGCTTCACTGTGCATGTAGAGAACTTGATAAGGAAGCTCAAACTGACTGTTTTAGATTTTAGTGATGTTATACAGTACTTGGCAAAACCTTGTTGGCAATCACAGAGGTCAGACGTTTCTTGTAGTTGGCCACCAGGTTTGCACACATCTCAGGAGTGATTTTGTCTCACTCCTCTTTGCAGCACTTCTTCAAGTCAATAAGGTTTCGAGGCGGACGCTTGGCAACTCGAACCTTCAGCTCCCAACACAGATCTTTCTGTGGGATTAAGGTCTGGAGTCTGGCAAGGCCACTCCAGGACCTTAATGTACTTCTTCTTGAGCCACTCCTTTGTTGCCTTGGCCATGTGTTTTAGGTCATTGTCATGCTGGAATACCCATCCACGACCCATTTTCAATGCCCTGGCTGAGGGAAGGAGGTTCTCACCCAAGATTTGACGGTACATGGCCCCGTCCATCGTCCCTTTGATACGGTGAAGTTGTCCTGTCCCCTTAGCAGAAAAACACCCCCAAAGCATAATGTTTCCACCTTCATGTTTGACGGTGGGGATGGTGTTCTTGGGGTCATAGGCAGCATTCCTCCTCCTCCAAACACGGCGAGTTGAGTTGATGCCAAAGAGCTCCATTTTGGTCTCATCTGACCACAACACTTTCACCCAGTTGTCCTCTGAATCATTCAGATGTTCATTGGCAAACGTCAGACAGGCATGTATATGTGCTTTCTTGAGCAGGGGGACCTTGCGGGCACTGCAGGATTTCAGTCATTCAAGGCGTAGTGTGTTACCAATTGTTTTCTTGGTGACTATGGTCCCAGCTGCCTTGAGATCATTGATAAGATCCTCCCCTGTAGTTCTGGGCTGATTCCTCACCGTTCTCATGATCATTGCAAATCCACGAGTTGAGAACTTGCATGGAGCCCCAGGCCGAGGGAGATTGACAGTTCTTTGTGTTTCTTCCATTTGCGAATAATCGCACCAACTGTTGTCACCTGCTCACCAAGCTGCTTGGCGATGGTCTTGTAGCCCATTCCAGCCTTGTGTAGGTCTACAATCTTGTCCCTGACATCCTTGGAGAGCTCTTTGGTCTTGGCCATGGTGGAGAGTTTGGAATCTGATTGATTGATTGCTTCTGTGGACAGGTGTCTTTATACAGGTAACAAACTGAGATTAAGAGCAATCCCTTTAAGAGTGTCCTCCTAATCTCAGCTCGTTACCTGTATAAAAGACACCTGGGAGCCAGAAATCTTTCTGATTGAGAGGGGAACAAATACAAAAGGCATGTGGTGTTGATGGTATCGTCAATGAAATGATAAAATATAGAGACCACAAATTCCAATTGGCTATACTTAAACTCTTTAACATAATCCCTAGCTCTGGCATCTTCCCCAATATTTGGAACATAGGACTGTTCACCCCAATCCACAAAAGTGGAGACAAATTTGACCCCATTATAACTACCGTGGGATATGTGTCAACAGTAACATTGGGAAAATCCTCTGCATTATCATTAACAGCAGACTGGTACATTTCCTCAGTGAAACAACGTACTGAGCAAATGTCAAATTGGCTTTTTACTAAATTATCATATGACAGACCGCGTACTCATCCTGCAAACCCTAATTGACAAACAAACAAACTGAAACAAAGGCAAAGTCTTCTCATGCATTGTTGATTTCAAAAAAGCCTTCAACTCAATTTGGCATGCTCTATTTATGGAAAGTGATGTTGGGGGAAAAACATATGACATTACAAATTCCATTTCCCCAAAAACAAGTGTGCAGTTAAAATAGGTAAAAAACACACACATTTCTTCCAAAGGGGTCGCGGGTGAGACATCTCTAGGAGACAGAACGCGTCTCCTTCCTGAGCGGTATGACGGCTGCGTGGTCCCATGGTGTTTATACTTGCATACTATTGTTTGTACAGATGAACGTGGTACCTTCAGGCATTTGGAAATTGCTCCCAAGGATGAACAAGACTTGTGGAGGTCTACAAAAAACAATCTGAGGTCTTGGCTGATTTCTTTTGATTTTCACATGATGTCAAGCAAAGAGGCACTGAGTTTGAAGGTAGGCCTTGACATACATCCACAGGTACTCCTCCAATTGACTCAAATGATGTCGATTAGCCTATCAGAAACATCTTAAGCCATGACATTTTCTGGAATTTTCCAAGCTGTTTAAAGGCACAGTCAACTTAACGTATGTAAACTTCTGACCCAATGGAATTGTGATACAGTGAATTTTAAGTGAAATAATCTGTCTGTAAACAATTATTGGAAAAATTACTTGTGTCATGCACAAAGTAGATGTCCTAAACCGACTTGCCAAAACTATAGCTTGTTAAGCAGAAATTTGTGGTGGTTGAAAAACGAGATTTTATGACTCCAACCTAATTGTATGTAAACTTCCGACTTCAACTGTATATATCAACAAATTGGCGAGGGCCCGAGAACAGTCTACAGCACAAGGCCTCATCCTACTAGAATCTGAAGTCAAATGACTACTGTTTGCTGATGATCTGGTGCTTCCTTCACCAACCAAGGAGGGTCTACAGCAGCACCTTGATCTTCTGCACAGATTCTGCCAGACCTGGGCCCTGACAGTAAATCTCAGTTGTGACCAAAATAATGGTGTTCCAAAAAGGTTCAGCCAGGACCACAAATACGAATTCCATCTAGACACTGTTGCCCTAGAGCACACAAAACTATACATACCTTGGCCTAAACATCAGCGCCACAGGTAACTTCCACAAAGCTGTGAACAATCTGAGAGACAAGGCAAGAAGGGCCTTCTATGCCATCAAAGGGAACATAAAATGCAACATACCAAAATACTTGAATCATTTATAGGACCCATTGTCCTATATGGTTGTGAGGTCTGAGGTCCGCTCACCAACCAAGAATTCACATAATGGGACAAACACCAAATTGAGACTCTGCATGCAGAATTCTGCAAAAATATCCTGTCTGTACATAGCTTTGACTATGTACAGACTAGGTGAGCATATTGAGTAAAGGCCGCCGTAGGCAGACCTGGCTCTCAAGAGAAGACAGGCTATGTGCACACTGCCCACAAAATGAGCTGGAAACTAAGCCGCACTTCCTAGCCGTATTAGATACACATTTTTCCCTCAGATTACACAGATCCACAAAGAATTTGAAAACAAAACTCCCATACCTACTGGGTGAAATACCACAGTGTGCTATCACAGCAGCTGTATTTGTGACCTGTTGCCACAAGAAAAGGGCAACCAGTGAAGAATAAACACCATTGCAAATACAACCCATATTTATGTTTATTTATTTTACCTTTTGTACTTTAACCATTTTTACATCGTTACAACACGGTATATAGACATAATGACATTTGTAATGTCTTTATTCTTTTGGAACTTCTGTGAGTGTATGGTTTACTGTTAATGTTTATCTATTTCACTTGCTTTGGCAATGTTAACATATGTTTCCCATGCCAATAAAGCCCCTTGAATTGAATTGATTTGAATTGTGAGAGAGATAGAGAGAGACAGTAAAAGGAGAGGGAAGCTTTGACTGTTCTTTAAAGGTGAAGGAGATTACCCAGGATCCCCAGTGATAGGGAGAGGTGTGGGCCTTTCTCTTCCAACAGAGAGCAGGAAACAACAACAGGTGTTTCTTTCAAATGCAACAAATCCCTCTCAGTTTCCATGTAATACCCTTCTGCAAACCTGTGGCAGGGTAGCCTAGTGGTTAGAGCATTGGACTAGTAACCGAAAGGTTGCAAGTTCAAATCCCCGAGCTGACAAGGTACAAAATCTGTCATTCTGCCCCTGAAGAAGCAGTTAACCCACTGTTCCTAGGCTTGAACGTTTGTTGCAACACGAAAAGTGAGAGTGTGTGTTATGACCACTATTGGCCTGGCTGTGCATTGGTTTTCAAAGGCCTTGTACCTTTGATAGCACACACTGTTGTGTCTTGTCTGCATTTGCCCTGTTTGAACGTTTTGGTAACTATAGACACGACAGTTTAACTAACCAGTTTGGGAAAATTGCTAATGTTACGTTCCCATGCAAGAAAACCAAATATGTCACTCAAAAAAAAAGGGAACAAACAAAGAGTCACTGACCAACAACCAAAATAAAACAGATGGGGATTCAGGGAGGGTTCGGAAAGACACTCATGGGGGTGTCCAATGAAAGTTGACTAGCAACAACAACTGGAACCGAAAAGACACCCATCATGAGAGCTCACTAAATTTGCCCAAGAAGAGACAAACAAAAGAAAAACCCACACCAAACTTAAAGACCGGAAGCAAACCAAAAAAGGGGAGCAAAATGAAAACAGGGAAGATCCGATAAAGGATTGTTTGTCTAGAAATCAAAATAGGGAGAGCCAACTTTACGTGTTAACCCTCTACATCTCCGAAGACAACTGGAGCACTGGGCCAGCCACTCTAAAATAGCACCTGGGCCAGCACCTTCCCAATAACAAGATGGCAACCAGCCCAGCTGTAATGCATGCTGACTAACAAGGTGATACCAATCGGTTCACCTTATGTGCTAAAGTGCTATACAGTACGTGCTTAAATCCAACCTCAAAACATAAATGGAAAAACCAAAACCTGTAACAGTAACCACAGACAAGACAGTTGAACTAACCTGCTTGGATAGATTGGTAACCACAGACAAGACAGTTGAACTAACCTGCTTGGATAGATTGGTAACCACAGACAAGACAGTTGAACTAACCTGTTTGGATAGATTGGTAACCACAGACAAGACAGTTGAACTAACCTGCTTGGATAGATTGGTAACTAGAGACAAGACAGTTGAACTAACCTGTTTGGATAGATTGGTAACCACAGACAAGACAGTTGAACTAACCTGCTTGGATAGATTGGTAACTAGAGACAAGACAGTTGAACTAACCTGTTTGGATAGATTGGTAACTAGAGACAAGACAGTTGAACTAACCTGTTTGGATAGATTGGTAACCAGAGACAAGACAGTTGAACTAACCTGTTTGGATAGATTGGTAACCACAGACAAGACAGTTGAACTAACCTGTTTGGATAGATTGGTAACCACAGACAAGACAGTTGAACTAACCTGTTTGGATAGATTGGTAACTAGAGACAAGACAGTTGAACTAACCTGTTTGGATAGATTGCTAACCAGAGACAAGACAGTTGAACTAACCTGTTTGGATAGATTGGTAACTAGAGACAAGACAGTTGAACTAACCTGTTTGGATAGATTGGTAACCAGAGACAAGACAGTTGAACTAACCTGTTTGGAGACAAGACAAGTTGAACTAACCTGTTTGGATAGATTGGTAACCACAGACAAGACAGTTGAACTAACCTGTTTGGATAGATTGGTAACCAGAGACAAGACAGTTGAACTAACCTGTTTGGATAGATTGGTAACCAGAGACAAGACAGTTGAACTAACCTGTTTGGATAGATTGGTAACCACAGACAAGACAGTTGAACTAACCTGTTTGGATAGATTGGTAACCAGAGACAAGACAGTTGAACTAACCTGTTTGGATAGATTGGTAACTAGAGACAAGACAGTTGAACTAACCTGTTTGGATAGATTGGTAACCACAGACAAGACAGTTGAACTAACCTGTTTGGATAGATTGGTAACTAGAGACAAGACAGTTGAACTAACCTGTTTGGATAGATTGGTAACCAGAGACAAGACAGTTGAACTAACCTGTTTGGATAGATTGGTAACCAGAGACAAGACAGTTGAACTAACCTGTTTGGATAGATTGGTAACCACAGACAAGACAGTTGAACTAACCTGTTTGGATAGATTGGTAACCAGAGACAAGACAGTTGAAGTAACCTGTTTGGATAGATTGGTAACTAGAGACAAGACAGTTGAACTAACCTGTTTGGATAGATTGGTAACCACAGACAAGACAGTTGAAGTAACCTGTTTGGATAGATTGGTAACCAGAGACAAGACAGTTGAACTAACCTGTTTGGATAGATTGGTAACCTGTTTGGATAGATTGGTAACAGACAAGACAGTTGAACTAACCTGCTTGGATAGATTGGTAACCACAGACAAGACAGTTGAACTAACCTGTTTGGATAGATTGGTAACCAGAGACAAGACAGTTGAACTAACCTGTTTGGATAGATTGGTAACCAGAGACAAGACAGTTGAACTAACCTGCTTGGATAGAGAACAAGACAAGACAGTTGAACTAACCTGTTTGGATAGATTGGTAACCACAGACAAGACAGTTGAACTAACCTGTTTGGATAGATTGGTAACCAGAGACAAGACAGTTGAACTAACCTGTTTGGATAGATTGGTAACTAGAGACAAGACAGTTGAACTAACCTGTTTGGATAGATTGGTAACCAGAGACAAGAGAGTTGAACCACAGACAAGACAGTAACCTGTTTGGATAGATTGGTAACCAGAGACAAGACAGTTGAACTAACCTGTTTGGATAGATTGGTAACCACAGACAAGACAGTTGAACTAACCTGTTTGGATAGATTGGTAACTTGAACTAACCTGTTTGGATAGATTGGTAACCACAGACAAGACACTAACCTGTTTGTTAGATTGGTAACTAAACAAGACAGTAACAATTCTTGGATAGATTGGTAACCACAGACAAGACAGTTGAAGTAACCTGTTTGGATAATTGGTAAAGACAAGATAGTTGAACTAACCTGTTTGGATAGATTGGTAACCACAGACAAGACAGTTGAACTAACCTTTTGGATAGATTGGTAACTAGAGACAAGACAGTTGAAGTAACCTGTTTGGATAGATTGGTAACCACAGACAAGACAGTTGAACTAACCTGTTTGGATAGATTGGTAACCAGAACAAGACAGTTGAACTAACCTGTTTGGATAGATTGGTAACTCAGAGACAAGACAGTTGAACTAACCTTTTGGATAGACTTGCTTTGCTCAAGACAGTTGAACTTTGTTTTTTGTTAACTTCAAGACTCCTTTGAACTAACCTATTTTTACAGACAAGACAGTTGCATCTCACAAAGTTGAACTGTTTTAGTCTCTGTGATTGAACTGTAGATTTAACTCAAGTTGAACTAACCTGTTGGATACCACAGACAAGACAGTCAAAATCTATTGAACCACAGACAGTCAGTACTGCTTAATAAATTGGAAAGACACAATGTTCAGGGCCATACAATTTGTCCATTTGTACAGTATACAGCCTATAATGCACTGTACTTGTTACAGTATCCATTCTCAGATGATCTCCTTCCCACAAAACCTTCTTCAAGCACTATTTACCACTTTGCATTCTCAGTTTTACCTGAACTGTGATCAAAATTATATTCAAGCAGTCAGTAAACAATACACCGAAAAATAGAAAACACATTGTTCAAAACATACAATTCTCAGAAACAGGTTAAAAAAAAAAAATATTCAATTTTGGTCATTGTGGTTGTTCTATCATAGTAGCTCAATCAATGACTACTATGTTCTCTATTTGTTTTTTGTTCTTCCTCCTCCTTGATTTTTTACAGCTGCCCTGCACTCACAAACTGTCCTTTGTCTCTGGATACTGTAATTCTTGTTCATATGTGCATTCTATTGAGCAGTCAGTAGTGTTTAAATGGAAAGCACAATGTTCAGGGCTGAAAAGTCTATGAAATCTGCAATTTTCTCAGATGATTTTACCATGTGAACTGGCTTATATTGGTTGTGTCGCATCATTTGAAACAGGTTAAATCAATTTTGAGTGGTTGTGTTCAATCAATGACATATGTGTTTTACTGCATTGTGAAATGGATGACATGATTAGGTATTTTGACAAAAGTCTAGAAATCTGCAATTTGTGTTTTACCATGTGAAATGGTTGAAGGTATTGACAACAGACTGTGTTTTACCATGTGAAATGGTTGAAGGTATTGACAACAGACTGTGTTTTACCATGTGAAATGGTTTAAGGTATTGACAACAGACTGTGTTTTATCATGTGAAATGGTTTAAGGTATTGACAACAGACTGCATCATTAGCTAAATGAGTCCAGGCAACTGAGAACTTTGTTCAGCCAAATGGGTTTTAGTGTTTTAGCAATTGAGAAAAACTGTAATCGAGAGAGAGAGAGAGAGAGAAGGAGAGAGAGAGAGAGAGAGAGAAGGAGAGAGAGAGAGAGAGAGAGAGAGAGAGAGAGAGAGAGAAGAGAAGGAGAGAGAGAGAAGGAGAGAGAGAAGGAGAGAGAGAGAAGGAGAGAGAGAGAGAGAGAGAGAGACCCTATAGACAGTTGATTTGGGTGGTGAGGTTCAGTAAATTGTTACCCTTTCAGAGTGTTTCTATATTCCCCTTCTGTTTAACCTCACTCACACTCGCACACAAACAGTTACACACAGGACTGATGTAAGCTGAAGGGGCAGGCTAAGATTATTAACAGTGTGTGTGGACCTGAGGTATTGATCTATATGTATAGCGTAATGAAGCAGAGATGAGTTGTTGTGACGTTAAAAAGAAAAACACAAACACGAGAGAGAGAGAGAGAGAGAGAGAGAGAGAGAGAGACATAGAGTGGGGGGAGAGAGACAGAGAGAGAGACGGAGACAGCGAGAGTGACACAGAGAGAGACATAGAGAGGGGGAGGTGGATTCTATTCAATTCAAATAAGAGATAATCTGTTTAGGTGTAGTTGTCACGCTGAAATCAGAGCACCCTGAAATGCGCATCTGTGACATCTGTGGTCTGATCCATGGTCGAACCATTTGAACCATAGTTGAAGTCTTTAAACCACAGCCTCATACTGAAGGCACACAAGGTTTCTGATGGGGGACAGCAGGGAGGCACACAGGGTTTCTGATGGGGGACAGCAGGGAGGCACACAGGGTTTCTGATGGGGGACAGCAGGGAGGCACACAGGGTTTCTGATGGGGGACAGCAGGGAGTCACACAGGGTTTCTGATGGGGGACAGCAGGGTTTCTGATGGGGACAGCAGGGAGGCACACAGGGTTTCTGATGGGGGACAGCAGGGAGGCACACAGGGTTTCTGATGGGGGACAGCAGGGAGGCACACAGGGTTTCTGATGGGGGACAGCAGGGAGGCACACAGGGTTTCTGATGGGGGACAGCAGGGAGGCACACAGGGTTTCTGATGGGGGGATAGCAGGGAGGCACACAGGGTTTCTGATGGGGGACAGCAGGGAGGCACACAGGGTTTCTGACAGGGGACAGCAGGGAGGCACACAGGGTTTCTGACAGGGGACAGCAGGGGGAGGCACACAGGGTTTCTGATGGGGACAGCAGGGAGGCACACAGGGTTTCTGATGGGGGACAGCATGGAGGCACACAGGGTTTCTGATGGGGGACAGGGGACAGCATGGGGGACAGCACACACAGGGTTTCTGACAGGGGACAGCAGGGAGGCACACAGGGTTTCTGACAGGGGAGGCACAGCTGAGGGACAGGGGAGGCACACAGGGTTTCTGACAGGGGGACAGCAGGGAGGCACACAGGGTTTCTGATGGGGACAGGGGAGGCACAATGCAGGGAGGCACACAGGGTTTCTGATGGGGGAGAGCAGGGGCATGTGAACTGATCAGCCAAGGGCTAAACAAGATGGGACAGAATGCTCATCGAATATGATAGAGAGACTGTGGGAACAATATGTATGAGGAGAGAGGCACACAGATGGGGACAGGAAGGGAGGAAGAGGGTTTCTGAGGGGGACAGGGGAAGGAAGATGGGGAATATAGCATGTCTGTTCTTGGATGTGTTAAATGGTAGATGGACAATGGAGGCACCAGTTTCTGATGGGGGACAGCAGGGAGGCACACAGGGTTTCTGATGGGGGACAGCAGGGAGGCACACAGGGTTTCTGTGTTTCTGATGGGGGACAGCAGTGATTGGTTTCTGATGGGGGACAGCAGGGAGGCACACAGGGTTTCTGATGTCAATTGGTTTCTGATGGGGGACAGCAGGGAGGCACACAGGGTATTATTTCTGAGGCCATGTATCATCTGAGTGATAGGCAGTGGGGGACAGCAGGGAGGCATTGGTTTCCTATCCTTTCTGATGGGGGACAGTGGGTTTCTGATGGGGGACAGCAGGGAGATTAATGACATGCTGGGACAGCAGGGAGGCACACACACAGCAGGGCATGTGAACTGATCAGCCAAGGGCTAAACAAGATGGGACAGAATGCTCATCGAATATGATAGAGAGACTGTGGGAACAATATGTATGAGGAGAGAAGAGAGAGGTAAGTAGGAAGGAAGGAAGGAAGGAAGATGTGGGAATATAGCATGTCTGTTCTTGGATGTGTTAAATGGTAGATGGACAATGCCCAGTGTGTGTGTGTGTGTTTTGCGTGTGATTGGTATGCAATACATTCTATTATAGGCCATGTATCATCAGTGATAGGCACACCTTCCTATCCTCTGGGTGAGAGATTAATGACATGCTGTCACACACACACACACACACACACACACACACACACACACACACACACACACACACACACACACACACACACACACACACACACACACACAGAGTAGGTGGTCTAGATTCACTCTCTCTGCCCAGGGAGAACAGTGATGTGTTGGATGTGAAGGGGTTGTCCTTATAGCTAAGTACTCTATGTGTGTTTGTGTGTGTGTGAGCATATTGTGTTCTGATTAGACATAGTTTAATGTGTTCTAATAATCTATCCTGCCTTAGTGCTTGATGCTCTTTTAACTCCTTTCTAAATAGTGTATCATTCAGCAGAGAGCATTAAGACCAACCAGATACATAACTCCTCACATAGAAATGAACAGCACAATTACCTAGAATGACTTGAAAGCTCCATTTGCAGGAGTACTACTATCATTTTCACACAGACTCACACACACACACACACACACACACACACACACACACACACACACACACACACACACACACACACACACACACACACACACACACACACACACACACACACACACGCGCACAAACACATGACTATTTCATGAAGCAATCAATAGAGAGGACTGGGATGTTGTCCATGACTAACGTTCCCATAACACTCTCCTGCTGTCTTCTAGCCCTCATCGTTCTGGTGTCTGTGCCTTGGCTTTGATAGCTTACAGCAGGCTATGACACGTTATTACAGGCTTTGATAGCTTACAGCAGGCTATGACACGTTATTACAGGCTATGATAGCTTACGACAGGCTATGACACGTTATTACAGGCTATGATAGCTTACGACAGGCTATGACACGTTATTACAGGCTATGATAGCTTATAGCAGGCTATGACACGTTATTACAGGCTATGATAGCTTACAGCAGGCTATGACACGTTATTACAGGCTATGATAGCTTACAGCAGGCTATGACACGTTATTACAGGCTATGATAGCTTACAGCAGGCTATGACACATTATTACAGGCTATGATAGCTTACGACAGGCTATGACACGTTATTACAGGCTATGATAGCTTACAGCAGGCTATGACACGTTATTACAGGCTATGATAGCTTACAGCAGGCTATGACACGTTATTACAGGCTATGATAGCTTACGACAGGCTATGACACGTTATTACAGGCTATGATAGCTTACAGCAGGCTATGACACGTTATTACAGGCTATGATAGCTTACAGCAGGCTATGACACGTTATTACAGGCTATGATAGCTTACGACAGGCTATGACATGTTATTACAGGCTATGATAGCTTACGACAGGCTATCATAGCTATTACAGGCTATGACAGATTATTAGGCCAGTAAACAGATGTTCTTTAGGAGGTAATAACATGTCTGTGAGTAAACAGTGCATGAATCAACCGACACTAATGGATCCAACAACATTAAAAGATAGAGAAAGAGATGAAGGGAGGAGGCCGAGGCTCGGGTGGCTGGTGTCCCTGATGATCTTCTTGGCCTTCCTGCGACACCTGGTGTTGTAGGTGTCCTGGGGGGGCAGGCAGTGAGCAGCCAATGGTGCCTGCTGCTGAGCATTCTACGTTCTGCAGAGCCCTGCGGAGTTGCCATACCAAGCCATGATTCAGCACGACAGTATGCTCTTGATGGTGCTCGTGTAGAACACTGTGAGGGCCCTCTGGGACAGGCTGAATTTCTTCAGCCTCCTGAGGTTGAAGAGTTGCTTCCATGCCTTCTTCACCACGGTGTCCATGTGGTTTGATCATTTCAGCTCATTGGAGATGTGTACGCTGAGGAACTTGAAAATGGGGGCATGCCCAACCTGCTTCCTCCTGAAGTCCACAATCAGCTCCTTTGTTTTGTTGACGTTGAGGAAGAGGTTGTTTACCTGGCACTACACCGTCGGAGTGCCTTCCTCCTCCCTGTAGGCCATCTCGTTGTTGTTGGTATCAGGCCTACTACTGTCGTGTCATCAGTGAACTTGATGATGGAGTTGGAACTGTGTGAGGCCACACAGTCCTGGGTATACAGGGAGTACAGGAGGGGACTGAGGATGCACCCCTGTGGGGCCTTTGTGTTGAAGATCAGTGAGGGGAAGGTAATACTGCCTATTCACCACCTGGGGTGGCCCATCAGGACGTCCAGGACACAGTTGCATAGGGAGGAATTCGGTCCCAGGGTAGTGAACTTTGAGATGAGCTTAGAGGGCACTAGTGTATCAAAGGGATAACAGCTTGAGCTAGAGAGAGATTGAAAGTGTCCGAAAACACAACAGCTATCTGGTCTGCACATGCATTGAGGGTACAGCTAGGAATGCCGTCTGTCCCGGCAGCCTTGCGTGGGTTAACACATTTGAATGACTTCCATATGTTCTCCGTGGAGACCAGAAGCAGCTCAGGGGATCTTCTCGCTGCAGGCCCCGGACTGGGGACCCTCGCTGGCAGCTCCGGACTGAGGATCCTCGCTGGAGGCTCTGGACTGGAGACCGTCGCTGATGATCCATGGCACGAAGCCTCCAGTGATGATCCATGGCACGAAGCCTCCGGTGATGATCCATGGCACGAAGCCTCCGGTGATGATCCATGGCACGGAGCCTCCGGTGATGATCCATGGCACGGAGCCTCTGGCGACGGTCCCCTGTCCGGAGGCTCCGTGCCATGGATCCTCGCCGCAGGCTCTGGGCCATGGATCGTCACCGGAGGCTTCGTGCCATGGATCATCACTGGAGTCAGGAGACGTATAGGCAGCCTGGTGCGTGGAGCTGCCACAGGGCTTACCAGGCTGTGGAGACATACAGGAGGCCTGGTTCTGGGAGCAGGCACAGGACTCACCAGGCTGGGGAGACATACTGGAGGCTTGGTTCTTGGAGAAGGCATCGGATACACTGGGCAGTGGAGGCGCACTGGAGGTCTCGAGCGTAGAGCCTGCACAAACCGTCCTGGCTGGATGGTTACCTTCGCCCGGCAAATGCGGGGCGCTGGCACAGGATATATTGGGCTGTACAGACGCATCGGAGACACAGTGCGCAGGGCCGGCGCAGGATATCCTGGGCCGAAGAGATGCACTGGATGACAGGCGCACTGAGCCGGCACCATCCGTCCCCACTGGATGCCCACTCTAGCCCGTCCAATGCGGGGAGCTGGAATGTAGCGCAGCGGGCTGTGAACGCGCACTGGAGACACCGTGCACTCCACCGCATAACAGGGTGCCTGACCAGTACCACGCTCCCTACGGTTAGCACGAGGAGTAGGCTCAGGTCTCCAACCTGACTCAGCCAATCTCCTTGTGTGTCCTGCTCTGCTGTGCCAACTCCTCTTATTGTCGCCGCTTTGCTTTCTCCGCCTCTATCTCCTCCCTTTGACGCCGATACTCTCCAGCCTTTGCCCAGGGTCCCTTGCCTTCCAATATCTGCTCCCATGTCCATTCCTCCAGAAAACGCTGCTCCTTCCGGCCACGCCGCTTGGTCCGTTTGTGGTGGGTAGTTCTGTCACGATCGTCGTCAGGGAAATGACCGGACCAAGGTGCAGCGTGGTGAGCATACATTTATTTTTATTAAGAATGTCCCCAACAAAAACAAGAAACAACAAAAACGATCATGAAGCTTACTAGGGCTATACAGGCCACTAACAAAGTCAACTACCCACAACCAAGGTGGCAAAAAAGGCTGCCTAAGTATGATTCCCAATCAGAGACAACGATAGTCAGCTGTCCCTGATTGAGAACCATACCCAGCCAAAACATAGAAACAGAAAACATAGCAATAAAGAAACTAGAATGCCCACCCTAGTCACACACTGGCCTAACCAAAATAGAGAATAAAAGCCTCTCTATGGCCAGGGCATGACAGGTTATGCTTGAATCTGGAGAAAAAGGAGTTTAGCTTGTCCAATAGGGTGGCGTTGGTTTCCGCATGTCCGACCCGTTGAATTGCCCCTACACTTTGTTCCTATACTTGTGTCTCGCCATCTTCATCGATCTGCGCAGGTCGCATTTGTAGTGTTTAACCTTACAATTGTCCCCGGTCTTCTTGCCATCTTTATAAGCGACAAAGCTGCCATCAATTTAGGGGTTTTGATTAGGGTAATTTTTTTAAGACACCATCAGTATTACATAATCTATGTATTTTTTTATAAATCTGTTGACTGAGTTGGCATATTCATTGATGTTATCCCCAGAGGTGCCCCATAGCATATTTCAGTCCACGTGATCAAACAGTCTTGGAGCATGAATTCTGATTGATCAGACCAGCATCGTACAGACCTGACCACTGGAACTTCGTGGTCATATTTGCCGACGGGAGAGGGCCTTATATCCTTTTAGAAAAGGGTTTTAACAGTGGTCAAGTTTAGAATTTCAGCGAGTTGGACAGTCAATGTGTTGATAGTAATCGGGAACACGGACCTCAAATTACTTTTGTTAAAGTCCTCTACAACAATGAATGCTGCCTCCGATAATATGGCCCCCAATTTGTTCAATGTCCAATGAAGATCTTTGAGAGCATTTTTGGTGTCGGCCTGGGGCGGGATGTACAGCCTTTGACACAAATATAACATTTCACAAAGTCTGCTGCTTCAGTGTCTTTAGATATTTTTGTCAGATGTTACTATGGAATACTGAAGTATAATTACAAGCATTTCATAAGTGTCAAAGGCTTTTATTGACAATTACATGAAGTTGATTAAAAGAGTCAATATTTGCAGTGTTGACTCTTCTTTTCAACACCTCTGCAATCAACCCTGGCATGCTGTCAATTAACTTCTGGGCCACATGGCAGCCCATTCTTGCATAATCAATGCTTGAAGTTTGTCAGAATTTGTGGCTTTTTGTTTGTCCACCTGCCCCTTGAGGATTCAAATCAAAATCATTTTTTTATATAGCCCTTTGTACATCAGCTGATATCTCAAAGTGCTGTACAGAAACCCAGCCTAAAACCCCAAACAGCAAGCAATGCAGGTGAAGAAGCATGGATTGACCACAAGTTCTCAATGGGATTAAGATCTGGGAGGTTCCCTGGCCATGGACCCAAAATATTGATGTTTTGTTCCCCGAGCTACTTAGTTACCACTTTTGCCTTATGGCAAGGTGCTCCATCAAGGCATTGTTCACCACCAAACTGTTCCTGGATGGTTGGGTGAAGCTGCTCTTTGAGGATGTGTTGGTACTGTTCTTTATTCATGGATGTGTTCTTAGGCAAAATGGTGAGTGAGCCCACTCCCTTGGCTGAGAAACAACCCCACGCACAAATGGTCTCAGGATGCTTTACTGTTGGCATGACACAGGACTGATGGTAGCGCTCACCTTGTCAAGCTTGACAAGCTTTTTCCCAGATTCCGCAAATAATCAGAAAGGGGATTCATCAGAGAAAATGACTTTACCCCAGTCCTCAGCAGTCCAATCCCTGTACCTTTTGCAGATTATCAGTCTGTCCCTGATGTTTTTCCTGGAGAAAAGTGACTTCTTTGCTGCCCTTCTTGACACCAGGCCATCCTCCAAAAGTCTTTGCCTCACTGTGCGTGCAGATGCACTCAAACCTGCCTGCTGCCATTCCTGAGCAAGCTCTGTACTGGTTGTTCCCCGATCCAGCAGCTGAATCAACTTTAGGAGACGGTCCTGGCACTTGCTGGACTTTCATGGGCACCCCAAAGCCTTCTTCACAACAATTGAACCGCTCTCGTTGAAGTTCTTGATGATCCGATAAATGGTCGATTTAGGTGCAATCTTACTGGCAGCAATATCCTTGCCTGTGAAGCCCTTTTTGTGCAAAGCAATGATGACGGCACGTGTTTCCTTGCAGGTAACCATGATTGACAGAGGAAGAACAATGATTCCAAGCACCACCCTCCTTTTGAAGTCTGTTATTCAAACTCAATCAGCATGACAGAGTGATCTCCAGCCTTGTCCTCGTCAACACTCACACCTGTGTTAACGAGAGAATCACTGACATGATGTCAGCTGGTCCTTTTGTGGCAGGGCTGAAATGCAGTGGAAATATTTTTCGGGGATTCAGTTAATTTACATGGCAAAGAGGGACTTTGCAATTAATTGCAGTTCATCTGATCTCTTCATAACATTCTGGAGTATATGCAAATTCCCATCATGCAAACCGAGGCAGCAGACTTTGTGAAAATTAATATTTGTGTCATTCTCAAAAGTTTTGGCCACAACTGTGCACAGCCGTGGTGATAATCCATGAATCTGAGATCTCTCTTGGAAGGTGAAAAGGCCAACATTTGATGACCAAGTAATCCAAGTCGGGAGAGCAGAAACTCGCACGTTCCTGTACATTTCCCCCATTGCATCACATCTTATTGGTCATAAAGCAGAGGCCAATCCCTTCATTCCTGCCAAAGAGAGCCCCCTTCCTATCCGCTTGATGAACTGTGAACCCCACTAGTTGTATATAATCCATTTGGATGTTGGAGGAATCCAAGTCTCAGAAAAACAGAGTATGTTGCAGAATCTGATGTCCCTCTGGAAGGAGTTCCTCGCTTTGAGTTTGTTACATTTATTTACTAGAACATTGACGAGTAGTATGATATGGGGGTGGAGAGATAGAGTGATGAGAGAGAGTGATGGAGAGAGAGAGTGATAAAGAGAGAGTGATGGAGAGAGACAGTGATGGAGAGAGAGTGATGGAGAGAGACAGTGATGGAGACATGGAGAGAGAGAGCAATGAGAGAGACAGTGATGGAGAGAGAGACATGGGGAGAGAGAGAGGGGAGAGAGAGAGAGAGACATGGAGCGCGGGAGTGATGGAGATAGAGAGACATGTGGAGAGAGAGAGACATGGCAAGAGAGAGTGATGGAGAGAGAAACATGGGGAGAGAGAGAGACATGGAGAGAGACAGTGATGGAGAGAGAGAGTGACATGGAGAGAGTGATAGAGAGAGAGAGACACACAGAGAGAGTGATGGAGAGGGAGAGAGACATGGAGAGAGAGAGAGAGTGATGGAGAGAGAGAGTTATGGAGAGAGACATGGAGAGAGTGATGGAGAGAAAGACATGGAGAGAGTGATGGTGAGAGAGAGATGGGGGAGAGACATGGAGTGAGAGAGAGATACATGGAGAGAGAGTGATGGAGAGAGAGAGACATGGAGAGAAAGATATGGAGAGAGAGAGCTATGGAGAGAGAGTCATGGAGAGAGAGAGATACGGAGAGAGAGTCATGGAGAGAGAGAGACATGGAGAGAGAGATATGGAGAGAGAGTCATGGAGGGAGAGTGATGGAGAGAGAGAGACATGGAGAGAGAGAGAGAGAGTGATGGAGAGAGAGAGTTATGGAGAGAGACATGGAGAGAGTGATGGAGAGAGAGAGAGACATGGAGAGAGTGATGGTGAGAGAGAGATGGGGGAGAGACATGGAGTGAGAGAGAGATACATGGAGAGAGAGAGTGATGGAGAGAGAGAGACATGGAGAGAAAGATATGGAGAGAGAGAGATATGGAGAGAGAGTCATGGAGAGAGAGAGATACGGAGAGAGAGTCATGGAGAGAGAGAGACATGGAGAGAGAGATATGGAGAGAGAGTCATGGAGAGAGAGATATGGAGAGAGAGTCATGGAGAGAGAGTCATGGAGAGAGAGAGACATGGAGAGAGAGATATGGAGAGAGAGTCATGGAGAGAGAGATATGGAGAGAGAGTCATGGAGAGAGAGAGATACGGAGAGAGAGAGATATGGAGAGAGAGTCATGGAGAGAGAGATATGGAGAGAGAGTCATGGAGAGAGAGAGTGAAGTGGTGTGTACTGTGGTGTTATGTTTTTATTCTTGACCTTGAGAGATGATGAATAAGTGAGCAGGTCTGTTGGCCTCATTAGACAGAGGGGAGAGTTATTCATGACATTACCTCTCATTACTCCATTACTATTTAATATACGTACACCCACATCCATTGGGTCACACTATGGGTGACACACACACACACACACACACACACACACACTGTAATTTCAGTGGGTTAGAGACAGGTAAAAGGTCTTATCCTGGCTTCAGCCCCTCTGAGAAATAAAGAGGAAAGGTGATCATGTTACTGCAGAAAATAACCTGAAGCTCTTCTTCTCTCTCAAAGGATCTAATTTCCATTCCACCTTCTTAACCTCCCCCCTTGTCCCCCCCCCCTCACCTCTCTCTCCGCTCTAGCCCTTGGTCTATGATTTCTTAATTCAGACTATCCTCCATAGTAGAACAGTGTACCTATTCTATTGGTCAGCTTGTCATTCTGTGTGAGAAAGAATTAGCCTATTCCAAACAGTTGTGGGATTCATACAACCAGTAGGCCTAGGCTACATCCCAACACGGTAAAATGCATTGAGGCTGATGCATCAGATCAGTACATTTAGCTCAGAATGTTGATTAACTATTGTTTCTTCATGTTATGAACGCAGCAATGCTCACAAGGCAGTAGGCTACGAGCAAATCTTCTTTCCATAATGCAATTATTGGGAAAAAAACATTGTGAGCGGTTGGTTTCATAGAACTGTAGAAGAGGGAAAATCTAAATACAAAACAACTAGCATGGGTTGCTAAAATGATTAGGATGGTACCTTTGGCTACTAGATAATGAAAGAAAGAAAAAAACAATAGAATGTGAGAGATAAAGGCTAATGGTTTCAATGGCATATCGAAGACTTTATAAAATAATTGCCCGCATGTTTGGTCTGATTTTGTCTAGGTTGCAATGAAGCAAGGTAAGACATGCCTCGTAATATGTAATAAAACATTCAAGTCTCAAACAATTAGGTATATGTTTTCAAGAAGATACCGCATCCAGCTCATTGCAAAGTACTGTGTGACGCACTGCAACCTGCCTAGTTGCCAATGTACTTGAATGGCGAATGGGAAGCATGCTTTAATGACCAGTTGAGAAATAAAAATAGTAGCTCTTTTTAATCGTGGCCCATTATTTTACTTTTTAATGATTATTATTATTATATATATATTTTTTTACATGTGATTGCCTTTAGAACTGTTTTGCAATGACTGGTCCTATTAAAGCACCTTTCACTCCAGCAGCAAACAGCTGTTAGAGCTGAATCAGCAGCTCTCGCTACATCCACTGCTATTTACATCAATTAATAAGCTAACGGAAACCCTGGAATATGTGTGTGGGTGTGTGTGTGTGTGTGTGTGTGTGTGTGTGTGTGTGTGTGTGTGTGTGTGTGTGTGTGTGTGTGTGTGTGTGTGTGTGTGTGTGTGTGTGTGTATGTGTGTATGTGTAGTATAAAGAATAAATAAGAAAAACAAAACAAATAGAGAAGATGCAGTAATTGTGGTGGAACATGTCTGCTGGAGGAAACACTATGAATCCTGAGAGGAATGAACTGCAAGATAGAGAGAGAGGGGGTGAGAAAATATATATAGAGAGAGAGATAGAGAGAGGGGGGTGAGAAAAATATATATAGAGAGAGATAGAGAGAGGGGGGGTGAGAAAAATATATATAGAGAGAGATAGAGAGAGGGGGGGTGAGAAAAATATATATAGAGAGAGATAGAGAGAGAGGGGGGTGAGAAAAATATATATAGAGAGAGAGAGATAGAGAGAGAGGGGGTGAGAAAAATATATATAGAGAGAGATAGAGAGAGAGGGGGGTGAGAAAAATATATATAGAGAGAGATAGAGAGAGGGGGTGAGAGAAATATATATAGAGAGAGATAGAGAGAGAGAGGGGAGAGAAAATATATAGAGAGAGAGATAGAGAGAGAGGGGGGTGAGAAATATATATATAGAGAGAGATAGAGAGAGAGGGGGTGAGACATATATATATAGAGAGAGATAGAGAGAGAGAGGGGGGGGTGAGATATATATATATAGAGAGAGAGAGAGAGGGGGGGAGAGAGAGGAAGATATATATATATATATATAGAGAGAGATAGAGAGAGAGGGGGGTGAGATATATATAGACGGATATAGAGAGAGAGATAGAGAGAGAGAGGGGTGAGACATATATATATAGAGTGGGGATAGAGAGAGGGGGGTGAGATAGATATATAGAGAGAGATAGAGAGAGAGGGGGGGTGAGATATATATATGGGGGATATATAGAGAGAGATGAGAGAGAGAGAGAGAGAGAGATATATATATAGAGAGAGATAGAGAGAGAGGGGGAGAGATATATAGAGTGGGGGGTAGAGAGAGAGAGAGAGAGAGGGGGGTGAGAGATATAGAGATAGAGAGAGATAGAGAGAGAGGAGGGGGGGTGAGAAATATATATATAGAGACGAGAGAGATAGAGAGAGGGGGGGGGAGAGATATATATATAGAGAGAGAGATAGAGAGGGGGGGTGAGAATATATATATAAGAGAGATAGAGAGGGGGGGGAGAGATATATATAAAGAGAAATGTGAGAGTACAGGGGGTGAGAAATATATATATAGAGAGAGAGATAGGGGGGGGGGTGAGAAAGAGAGAGAGAGAGAGATAGAGAGAGAGGGGGGAGAGAAGGGATAGAGAGAGAGATAGAGAGAGAGAGGGGTGAGACATAGGGAGAGAGAGATAGAGAGATGGGGGGTGAGAAAAATATATAGAGAGAGATAGAGGGGGGGGTGAGCTATAGAGAGAGAGATAGAGAGAGGGGGGTGAGAGAGAGAGATAGAGAGAGAGGGGGGTGAGAGCAATATATAGAGAGAGATAGAGAGAGAGAAAGGGGGTGAGATATGTTAGTATAGAGACTGTGATGTGAGAGAAGAGAGAGAAGAGAAATGTGTTACTATAGGACTGTGTGTGTGTAGAGAGAGAGAGGGGGAGAAAGAGAGAGTCCAAATGTGAGTATAGGACTGTGTGAGAGGGGAAGAGAGAGAGAGAGAGAGAAAGTCAAATGTGTTAGTATAGGACTGTGTGTGTGTGAGAGAGAGCGAGAAAGTCCAAATGTGTTAGTATAGGACTGTGTGTGTGTGTGTGAGAGAGAGAGAGAGAGAGAGAGAGAGAGAGAGAGAGAGAAAGTCAAATGTGTTAGTATAGGACTGTGTGTGTGAGAGAGAGAGAGAGAGTCCAAATGTGTTAGTATAGGACTGTGTGAGTGTGAAGAGAGAGAGATAGAGTCCAAATGTGTTAGTATAGGACTGTGTGTGAGTGAGAGAGAGAGAGAGAGAGAGAAAGTCCAAATGTGTTAGTATAGGACTGTGTGTGTGTGTGTGAGAGAGAGAGAGACAGAGAGAGAGAAAGTCCAAATGTGTTAGTATAGGACTGTGTGGTGTGTGTGTGAGAGAGAGAGAGAGGAGAAAGTCCAAATGTGTTAGTATAGTACTGTGTGTGTGTGAGAGAGAGAGAGAGAGGGAAATGTGTTAGATAGACTGTGGTGTGAGAAAGAGAGAGACAGAGACCAAATGTGTTAGTATAGGACTGTGTGTGTGTGGGAGATGCTCCTTCTCAGACTGCAGTGATCACTGCAGCAGGGAAACAGAAACTGACACTGAATACAAATGATCCTATAGATATTCAATACACTCACAGCAGACCAATACACATACAAACCCAAAATAACAACACACACTCATACTCACTGTGTTAGTACAGTGTGAGAAACACACACACACACACAGACACACACACAGAAACAGACACACAGAGAGACACACACACAGAAACAGACACACACACACACACTTATTCAGAGAGACTGACGGTATCTTCTCAGACCATTCACTCAGTTGAAGTTGTCCATCTAGTTTAAGAGGTAAACAGACCATATGTAGACTTACTATACCTCCTGAGGAGAGGAGAAGGATGGGGAAGAGACGAGAGAACGAGGGAAGACGGGAATAGAAAATAAAAATAGACAAAGAGATAATAGAGAACATGGAGGGAAAAAATACATATTTCCTAATAAAGAAATGGGACCAACTAGCTATAGACTGTATTGATCCAGAAATGGGAAGATATTGCGATGGCTATAGAAAACCTCTGTGTATAGAATATGGATATAGACACCTTTGGCTATGTCTTTGTATAGAAAGACCTCTGGATATAGAAAGTTTGGCTATAGAACACCTTTGGATATAGAAAACCTCTGGATATAGAATACCTTTGGCTATAGAATACCCCTGGAAAGTCCAAATGTGTTAGTATAGAACACCTTTGTGATATAGAATACCCCTGGATATAGAATACCTTTGGAGAGAAAGTCCAAATGTGTTAGTATAGGACTGTGTGTATAGAATACCTCTGGCTATAGAAAACCTCTGGATATAGAAAGTCCAAATGTGATTAGTATACCTTTGGCTATAGAATACCCCTGGATATAGAATACCTTTGGCTAGAGAACAGGATAAGTCCAAATGTGTTAGAATACCTTTGGTGTATAGAATACCCCTGGATATAGAATACCTTTGGCTATGTGAGTATAGGACTTAGAGAGAGAGAAAGTCCAAATGTGTTAGAGGAGTGTGTGTGAGAGAGAGAGAGAGAGAGAGAGAGAAAGTCTGTGTTATAGAATGCTCTCTGGCTATAGAAAACCACTGAATACAAATGATCCTATAGATATTCAATACACTCATAGAACAATTTGGCTATAGAAACCCAAAATAAGAACACACACTCATAGAACACCTTTGGCTATAGAACACACTATAGAATACCTTTGCATAGAACACCTTTGGCTATAGAACATCTTTGGCTATAGAACACCTTTGGCTATAGAACACACTATAGAACACCTTTGGCTATAGAACACACTATAGAATACCTTTGGCTATAGAACACACTTTGGCTATAGAACACCTTTGGCTACACACACACACTTATTCACAGAATACTTTGGCTATATCTTCTATAGAATTCACTCTGTTTCCATCTAGTTTAAGAGGTAAACAACATATTTGTATAGAACACCTTTGGCTATAGAACACCTTTGGCTATAGAACACCTTTGGCTATAGAACACATTTGGCTATAGAATACCTTTGGGAAGACGGGAATAGAAAATAAAAATTTGGCAAAGAGATAATTTGAGAACATGGCTATAGAACATATTTCCTAATAAGAAATGGGACCAACTTTGGCTACAGAACTGTTTGATCCAGAAATGGGAAGATATTTGCGAACATGGCTATAGAAAACCTCTGGATATAGAAAACCTCTGGATATAGAACACCTTTGGCTATAGAACACCTTTGGATATAGAAAACCTCTGGATATAGAATACCTTTGGCTATAGAACATCTTTGGCTATAGAACACCTTTGGCTATAGAACACCTTTGGCTATAGAACAACTTTGGCTATAGAACACCTTTGGCTATAGAACACCTTTGGCTATAGAACACCTTTGGCTATAGAATACCTTTGGCTATAGAACACCTTTGGCTATAGAATACCTTTGGCTATAGAACACCTTTGGCTATAGAATACCTCTGGCTATAGAACACCTTTGGATATAGAATACCTTTGGCTATAGAACATCTTTGGCTATAGAACACCTTTGGCTATAGAACACCGTTGGCTATAGAACATCTTTGGCTATAGAACACCTTTGGCTATAGAACATCTTTGGCTATAGAACACCTTTGGCTATAGAATACCTCTGGCTACAGAACACCTTTGGCTATAGAATACCTTTGGCTATAGAACACCTCTGGATATAGAACACCTTTGGCTATAGAACACCTTTGGCTATAGAACACCTTTGGCAAAAGAACAGATTTGGTTGTAGAACACCGTTGGCTTTAGAATACCTTTGGCTATACAACACCTCTGGATATAGAACATATTTGGCTATAGAACACCTTTGGCTATAGAACACCTTTGGCTATAAAACACCTTTGGCAAAAGAACAGATTTGGCTGTAGAACACCATTGGATATAGGACACCGTTGGCTACAGAACAATATTGGCTACAGAACACTGTTGGCTATAGAACATCTTTGGCTATAGATCCTCCGTTGGATATAGAACCCCGTTGGCTGTAGAACACCCTTGGCTACAGAACACCGCTGGCTATAGAACACAGATGGCTATAGAACACTGTTGACTATAGAACACTGTTGGCTGTAGAACACCGTTGGATATAGGACACCGTTGGATATAGGACACCGTTGGCTACAGAACAATATTGGCTATTTGCTAGAACACTGTTGGCTATAGAATACTGTTGGCTATAGAACATCTTTGGCTAAAGATCCTCCGTTGGCTATAGAACACTGTTAGCTATAGAACATCTTTGGCTATAGATCCTCCGTTGGCTATAGAACACCGTTGGCTGTAGAACACCCTTGATTACAGAACATCTTTGGCTATAGATCCTCCGTTGGCTATAGAACACCATTGGCTAAAGAACACTGTTGGCTATAGAACATCTTTGGCTATAGAACACAGATGGCTATAGGACACCTTTGGCTATAAAACATCTTTGGCTATAGAACACCTCTGGCTATAGAACACCTTTGGCTATAGAACACCTTGGCTATAGAACACCTTTGGCTATAGAACACCTTTGGCAAAAGAACAGATTTGGCTGTAGAACACCATTGGCTATAGGACACCTTTGGCTACAGAACAATTTGGCTACAGAACACTGTTGGCTATAGAACACTGTTGGCTATAGAACACTGTTGGCTATAGAACATCTTGGCTATAGATCCTCCGTTGGCTATAGAACACCATTGGCTGTAGAACACCCTTGGCTATAGAACACCGTTGGCTATAGAACACAGATGGCTATAGAACACTGTTGGCTATAGAACACTGTTGGCTGTAGAACACCGTTGGATATAGGACACCTTTGGCTATAGAAACTCTATAGAATACCGATGGCTATAGAACCTCCGTTGACTATAGAATACTGTTGACTATAGAACACCGTTGGCTATAGAATACCGTTGACTATAGTATGCCTTTGGCTATAGAACTTTCGTTGGCTATGGAAAACCTTTGGCTATAGATTCTCCGCTGACTATAGAATTCCGACGGCAATAGAATACAGGATGGCTATAGAATACTGTTGGTTATAGAAAACCTTTGATTATAGAACATTGTTTGCTATAGAACACATTTGGCTATAGAACACTGATGGCTATAGAACACTGATGGCTATAGAACACCATTGACTATATAACACCGTTGACTATAGAACACCGTTGGCTACAGAACACTGTTGCCTATAGAACACTGTTGGCAGTAGAACACAGTTGGCTATAGAACACTGTTGGCTATAGAATAACGTTAACTATAGAATACCTTTGGCTGTAGAACCTCTTTTGGCTATAGAATACCTTTGGCTATGGAACCTTTGTTGGCAATAGAATACCGATGGCTATAGAACACTTTTGGCAATAGAACCTCCGTTGGCTATAGAATTTGGATGGCTATAGAACACCATTGACAATAAAATACCGTTGGCTCTAGAATTTCCTTGTCTAATGAATACCGATGGCTATAGAATACCATTGACTATAAACCACCGTTAGCTACAGAATCTCCATTGGCTTTTGAATTCCGATGGCTATAAAATACTGATGGCTATAGAAAACCTTTGGCTACAGAACCTCCATTGACTATAGAATACCGTTGACTATCGAACACTGTTGGCTGTAGAAAACCTTTGGCTACAGAACCTCCATTGGCTATAGAATTCCATTGGTTATAGAATACCGATGGCTATAGAATACCTTTGGCAATAGAACCTCTGTTGGCTATAGAATTCCGATGGCTATAGAATACCGATGACTATAGAATACATTTGGCTATAGAACCTCCGTTGACTATAGAACACTGTTGGCTGTAGAACACCGTTGGCTATAGAACACCAATGGCTATAGAAAACTGTTGACTATAGAATGCCATTGGATATAGAACTTTCATTGGCTATATTTTATAGAATACTATAGAATACATTTGGCTATAGAACCTCCGTTGACTATAGAACACAGTTGGCTATAGAATTCCAATGTCTTTAGAATACCGTTGGCTATAGAAAAGCGTTGGGCTATAGAATACCATTGGCTATAGAATTCCGTTGGCTATAGAATTCCGATGTCTATAGAATACCGTTTGCTATAGAAAACCGTTGGCTATAGAATTCTGAAATCTATAGAATACCTTTTGCTATAGAATACCATTGGCTATAGAATTCCGATGTCTATAGAATACCGTTTGCTGCAGAATACCATTGGCTATAGAATTCCATAGGCTATTGAAATCCGATGGCTATTGAATTCTGAAGTCTATAGAATACCTTTGGCTATAGAATACCGTTGATTATAGAATACCGATGGCTATAGAATACCTTCGGCAATAGAATCTCTGTTGGCTATAGAATTTCGATGGCTATAGAATACATTTGGCTATAGAGCATCTGTTGACTATAGAATACCATTGACTATCGAACACTGATGGCTAAAGAACACTGTTGGCTATGAAACACCATTGGCTATACAATACAATTGACTACAGAATGCCTTTGGCTATAGAATACCATTGACTATAGAACACTGTTGGCTATAGAATACCGTTGGCTATAAAATTCCGATGGCTATAGAATTCCGATGGCTTTAGAATACCGATGGCTATAGAATACTTTTGGCTATAGAACCTCCGTTGACTATAGAATACTGTTGACTATAGAACACTGTTGGCTGTAGAACACCGTTGGCTATAGAACACCGATGGCAATGGAACACCGTCGGCTAAGGAACACCGTTGGCTATAGAAAACTGTTGACTATAGAATGCCATTGGATATTGAACCTTCATTGGCTATATTTTACCTTTGGCTATAGAACCACAGTTGGCTATAGAATTCCGATGTCTATAGAATACCGTTGGCTATAGAAAACAGCTGGCTATAAAATACCATTGTCTACAGAATACCATTGGCTACATAATACCATTGTCTACAGAATTCCGTTGGCTATTGAATTCCGATGGCTGTAGAATACCGATGGCTATAGAACATCATTTGGCTATAGATTTCTGAAGTCTATAGAATACCTTTGGCTATAGAATACCATTGATTATAGAATACCGATGGCTATAGAATACCTTCGGCTATAGAACCTCTGTTGGCTATAAAAGATGGCTATAGAATACCGATGGCTATAGAATACATTTGGCTATAGAGCCTCTGTTGACTGTAGAATACCATTGACTATTGAACACTGATGGCTAAAGAACACCGTTGACTATGAACCACCGTTGGCTATACAATACCATTGAGTACAGAATGCCTTTGGCTATAGAACCTCCTTTGGTGATAGAAAACCGTTGGCTATAGAACCTCCGTTAGCTATAGAATACCATTGACTAAAGAACACCGTTGGCTACGAAACACCGTTGGCTATTCAATACCATTGAGTACAGAATGCCTTTGGCTATAGAACCTCCTTTGGCTATAGAAAACCATTGACATTAGAACACTGTTGGCTATAGAATACATTTGGCTATAGAGCCTCTGTTGACTATTGAACACTGATGGCTAAAGAACACCGCTGGCTATGAAACACCATTGGCTATTCAATACCATTGAGTACAGAATGCCTTTGGCTATAGAACCTAATTTGGCTATAGAAAACCTTTGGCTATAGAACCTCCGATGGCTATAGAATACCATTGACTATAGAACACTGTTGGCTATAGAATACGGTTGGCTATAGAATTCCATAGGCTATAGAATTCCGATATAGAATACTGATGCTATAGAACCTCCGTTGGCTATAGAATTCCAATGTCTATAGAATACCATTGGCTATAGAATACCGTTGGCTATAGAAACCCGTTGGCTATAGAATTCTGTTGGCTATAGAATTCCGATGGCTATAGAATACCGATGGCTATAGATCCTCCGTTGGCTATAGAATTCCGATGGCTATAGAATTACACTGACTATAGAATAACATTGGCTATAGAACCTCCGTTGTCTACATAATTCTGATGGCTATAGAATACTATTGACTATAGAATTCCATTGGCTATAGAAACCCTATCGCTATAGAATTCCGTTGGCTATAGAATTCCGATGGCTATAGAACACCGATGGCTATAGATCCTCCATTGGATGTGGAATTCTGATGGCTATAGAATACCATTAACTATAGAATAATGTTGGCTATAGAATTCCATTGGCTATAGAATTCCATTGGCCA
>NW_027009086.1:10000-20000 GCF_036934945.1 Oncorhynchus masou masou | reverse complement strand
GGAGAAAGTGGGATGGATGGAGGAATGGGGGAGAGGGATGGAGGGGAGGGAGGGAGGGGAGGGGAGGGAGGGGAGGGGAGGGAGATTGGGATGGGGGAGATTGAGGGATGGATGGAGGAATGGGGGAGAGGGAGGAGGGGGAGGGGGGAGGGGAGGGGGAGGGGGAGGGAGATTGGGATGGGGGAGATGGAGGGATGGATGGAGGAATGGGGGAGAGGATGGGAGGGGGAGGGAGGGAGGGAGGGAGGGAGGGGGGAGGGAGAGGGTTGGGATGGGGGAGATGGATGGATGGATGGAGGAATGGGGGAGAGGGATGGAGGGGGAGGGAGGGGGAGGAGGAGGGGGAGAGGGAGGGAGGGAGGTAGGGAGAGATTGGGATGGGGGAGAAAGTGGGATGGATGGAGGAATGGGGAGAGGGATGGGGAGGGAGGGAGGGATGGGGGAGGGAGGGAGGATGGAGGGAGGGGAGGAGGGGGAGGGAGATTGGGATGGGGGAGAAAGTGAGGGATGGATGGAGGAATGGGGGAATGGGGGAGAGGGATGGAGGGGGAGGGAGAGAGAGGGAGGGAGGGATGGGGAGAGGGACAGATGGATAGATGGGGAGGAATGGAGGAGGAGGGAAAGGACGATGGGAAGGAATATTTGGGAGAGAGAAAATAATTAATAAAGGCCAGATACAGAAAACTAGAATACAAATCAACCATGAAGGTCTCTCTTTCAATCCACCACATACACCAGGGATGAGAACATCCTTATTACAGTAACAATTAAATTCATATAATCAACAACACACTGTCTACTATATGTCTGTTCAATTATGCATTCTCCCTACAAGGGAAGATAGGGAATGAGAGAATAAGAGAAAGACTAAGAATAAGAGAAGTGAACAATAGAGAGGGGAGAAAGAGGTGAAGAAAGGATTAGAGAAACCAGACAGAAAAACAGGAGTGAGGAGAGAAAAGAGAGGGATGAGAGAGTGAGAGAGAGGAGGAATGGGGGAGAGAGAGAGAGGGAGAGAGAGAGAGAGAGAGAGAGAGAGATTGGGAGAGAGAGAGAAGATGAGAGAAGAGGAGGAGAGAGGGAAGAGAGAGAGAGTGAGAGAGAGAGAGAGAGATGTGAGAGATGGAGGAGAAAGAGGAAGAGGAAGAGCGAGAGAGAGAAAGTAAAAGTGCGAGAGGGAGAGAGAGGAGAGAGAGAAAGTGAGATTGCAGGAGGGAGAGAGAGATCCTTAAAGTAAGATTAAATTCAGAGGGAGAAAGAAAAGTAAGAGTGCGAGAGAGAGAGAATAAGAGAAAGAAAAATAAGAAAGAAAGAGAAAAAGAAAGAAAGATTAGAGAAACCAGACAGAAAAAAGGAGTAAAGAAAAAGAGAGGTGAGACAGAGGGAGAGACAGAGGAACAGATAAATACATTATCTCCCTCAGCTAGAACAGATCTCTGATTGGCCACGACTGGGAATGTTTGGAATTATTCAAAGAGAATGAACTGTGGGATTGGTAATGACTCATTCTGTAAAGATGTGCTTACGGAGCGAGAACACACACATGTACAGCACAGTCGCAGGAATCAGAACACACACACATGTACAGCACAGTCGCAGGAATCAGAACACACAGACACAAGCACACACCACCGATATGGTCAGTGAGCAGCCTGGTTTTAGAAAATGTACAAAGTAGATTAGCCATCAACTGATTGCAGCCACTGCTCCAATGTGAGTACCGGCAGGCAGCTGGAGGAAATATGACTGAATCATGGGAGAAATTAAGCACAGTAGATGAGAAGGAGCGATAACAACATGGGACTATTTAGGAGACAGACAGCAGACGACAGCTATTATTTAGATAGGGGTTGAGACAACGCATAGAAGATGAGAGGGAGCAATAACAGCATGGGACAATATAGGAGACAGACAGCAGATGACAGCTATTATTTAGATAGGGGTCAGGAGACAACGCATAGAAGATGAGAGGGAGCGATAACAGCATGGGACAATATAGGAGACAGACAGCAGATGACAGCTATTATTTAGATAGGGGTCAGGAGACAAGCATAGAAGATGAGAGGGAGCGATAACAGCATGGGACAATATAGGAGACAGACAGCAGATGACAGCTATTATTTAGATAGGGGTCAGAGACAACGCATAGAAGATGAGAGGGAGCAATAACAGCATGGGACAATATTAGGAGACAGACAGCAGACGACAGCTATTATTTAGATAGGGGTCAGAGAGAACGCATAGAAGATGAGAGGGAGCGATAACAGCATGGGACAATATAGGAGACAGACAGCAGATGACAGCTATTATTTAGATAGGGGTCAGAGACAACGCATAGAAGATGAGAGGGAGCGATAAAAACATGGGACTATTTAGGAGACAGACAGCAGACGACAGCTATTATTTAGATAGGGGTTGGAGACAACATAGAAGATGACATAACAGCATGGGACAATTTAGGAGACAGACAGCAGATGACAGCTATTATTTAGATAGGGGCCAGAGACAACGCATAGAAGATGAGAGGGAGCGATAACAGCATGGGACAATATAGGAGACAGACAGCAGATGACAGCTATTATTTAGATAGGGGTCGGAGACAACGCATAGAAGATGAGAGGGAGCGATAACAGCATGGGACAATATAGGAGACAGACAGCAGATGACAGCTATTATTTAGATAGGGGTTGGAGACAACGCATAGAAGATGAGAGGGAGCGATAACAGCATGGGACAATATAGGAGACAGACAGCAGATGACAGCTATTATTTAGATAGGGGTTGGAGACAACGCATAGAAGATGAGAGGGAGCGATAAAAACATGGGACTATTTAGGAGACAGACAGCAGACGACAGCTATTATTTAGATAGGGGTTGGAGACAACGCATAGAAGATGAGAGGGAGCGATAACAGCATGGGACTATTTAGGAGACAGACAGCAGATGACAGCTATTATTTAGATAGGGGTCAGAGACAACGCATAGAAGATGAGAGGGAGCGATAACAGCATGGGACAATATAGGAGACAGACAGCAGATGACAGCTATTATTTAGATAGGGGTTGGAGACAACGCATAGAAGATGAGAGGGAGCGAGAACAGCATGGGACAATATAGGAGACAGACAGCAGATGACAGCTATTATTTAGATAGGGGTCAGAGAGTACACTGGGACGGGGGCTAGAGGTTAAACGTTTACAAGTGTGAAAGACAAATGGGTTAGGGCAAGGGTACAGTAGATTTACCAACCCTGGGTTATAGAACCATGTTAAAGATTAGCTAGTCTTCTACATCAGCCTGAGAGATCAGGATCACATTTCGGGTTCTTTAGGCCAGTGTTTTCTTATCCTGCTCCTGGGGACCCAGGATGCATTTGGTTTTTTGCCCCAGCACTACACACCTGATTCCACTAATCAAAGGTTTGATGATGAGTTGATTAGTGGAATCAGGAATCAAAAACTACAACTACAACAATCAGGAATCAAAAACTACAACGTATCCCTTTGTGTCCCCAGGACCAGGATGAAGAAATACTGATTTAGGCACATCTCCTGGTGATGGAGAACTGCAAATTATGCAATGGGTTGAAATGTCTTGTCTGTCTAATTAAAAAGTACTTTGACAGTATCTCTAACCATGTAGATGTACGTTGTTTAGTAAGATCTAACTCTCCTAAATCAAAAGAGAAGTACATTTAACCTTTATTTAACTAGACATGTCGGCTAAGAACAAATTCTTATTTACAATTACGGCCTACACCGGCGACACTGGGCCAATTGTGCGCAGCCCAATGGGACTCCCAATCATGGCCGGTTGTAATACAGCCTGGATGTGAACCAGGGTGTCTGTTGTGACGCCTCTAACACTGAGATGCAGTGCCTTGGACCTCTGCACCACTCGGGAGCCCAAGTATAGCTACATCAAACTCTAAAGATAAGGAAATAAAAGTATACATTTCCAAAATCCATCAATATATCCATCCATCCATTCCTCTCTCCATCCATCCCCTTCCTCTCTCCATCCTTACCCCATAGACCAGTTCTCCCTCCCTCCATCCCCTTCCTATCTCCATCCTTACCCCATAGACCAGTTCTCCCTCCCTCCATCCCCTTCCTATCTCCATCCTTACCCCATAGACCAGTTGTCCCTCCATCCATTCCTCCCTCCCTCCATCCCCTTCCTATCTCCATCCTTACCCCATAGACCAGTTCTCCCTACATCCATTCCTCCCTCCCTCCCTCCCCTTCCTCTCTCCATCCTTACCCCATAGACCAGTTCTCCCACCATCCATTCCTCCCTCCCTCCATCCCCTTCCTCTCTCCATCCTTACCCCATAGACCAGTTCTCCCACCATGCCATTCCTCTCTCAATCCTTACCCCATAGACCAGTTGTCCCTCCATCCATTCCTCCCTCCCTCCATCCCCTTCCTATCTACATCCTTACCCCATAGACCAGTTCTCCCTCCATCCATTCCTCCCTCCCTCCATCCCCTTCCTCTCTCCATCCTTACCCCATAGACCAGTTCTCCCTCCCTCCATCCCCTTCCTATCTCCATCCTTACCCCATAGACCAGTTGTCCCTCCATCCATTCCTCCCTCCCTCCATCCCCTTCCTCTCTCCATCCTTACCCCATAGACCAGTTGTCCCTCCATCCATTCCTCCCTCCCTCCATCCCCTTCCTCTCTCAATCCTTACCCCATAGACCAGTTGTCCCTCCATCCATTCCTCCCTCCCTCCCTCCCCTTCCTCTCTCAATCCTTACCCCATAGACCAGTTCTCCCTCCATCCATTCCTCCCTCCCTCCATCCCCTTCCTCTCTCCATCCTTACCCCATAGACCAGTTCCCCTCCCTCCATCCCCTTCCTATCTCCATCCTTACCCCATAGACCAGTTCTCCCACCATGCCATTCCTCCCTCCCTCCATCCCCTTCCTCTCTCCATCCTTACCCCATAGACCAGTTCTCCCACCATGCCATTCCTCCCTCCCTCCATCCCCTTCCTCTCTCCATCCTTACCCCATAGACCAGTTGTCCCTCCATCCATTCCTCCCTCCCTCCATCCCCTTCCTCTCTCCATCCTTACCCCATAGACCAGTTCTCCCACCATGCCATTCCTCTCTCCATCCTTACCCCATAGACCAGTTGTCCCTCCATCCATTCCTCCCTCCCTCCATCCCCTTCCTCTCTCCATCCTTACCCCATAGACCAGTTCTCCTCCATCCATTCCTCCCTCCCTCCATCCCCCTACTCCATCCTTACCCCATAGACCAGTTCTCCCTCCATCCATTCCTCCCTCCCTCCATCCCCTTCCTATCTCCATCCTTACCCCATAGACCAGTTCTCCCACCATGCCATTCCTCCCTCCCTCCATCCCCTTCCTCTCTCCATCCTTACCCCATAGACCAGTTCTCCCACCATCCATTCCTCCCTCCCTCCATCCCCTTCCTCTCTCCATCCTTACCCCATAGACCAGTTCTCCCTCCATCCATTCCTCCCTCCCTCCATCCCCTTCCTCTCTCCATCCTTACCCCATAGACCAGTTCTCCCTCCCTCCATCCCCTTCCTCTCTCCATCCTTACCCCATAGACCAGTTCTCCCTCCATCCATTCCTCCCTCCCTCCATCCCCTCCTATCTCCATCCTTACCCCATAGACCAGTTCTCCCTCCATCCATTCCTCCCTCCCTCCATCCCCTTCCTCTCTCCATCCTTACCCCATAGACCAGTTGTCCCTCCATCCATTCCTCCCTCCCTCCATCCCCTTCCTCTCTCAATCCTTACCCCATAGACCAGTTGTCCCTCCATCCATTCCTCCCTATCCCTCCCCCTCCCTCTCAATCCTTACCCCATAGACCAGTTCTCCCTCCATCCATTCCTCCCTCCCTCCATCCCCTTCCTCTCTCCATCCTTACCCCATAGACCAGTTCTCCCTCCCTCCATCCCCTTCCTATCTCCATCCTTACCCCATAGACCAGTTCTCCCATCCATTCCTCCCTCCCTCCATCCCCTTCCTCTCATCCTTACCCCATAGACCAGTTGTCCCTCCATCCATTCCTCCCTCCCTCCATCCCCTTCCTCTCTCCATCCTTACCCCATAGACCAGTTGTCCCTCCATCCATTCCTCCCTCCCATCCCCTCCTCTCTCCATCCTTACCCCATAGACCAGTTCTCCCACCATGCCATCCTCTCTCCATCCTTACCCCATAGACCAGTTGTCCCTCCATCCATTCCTCCATCCATCCCCTTCCATCCCTCCATCCTTACCCCATAGACCAGTTCTCCCTCCATCCATTCCTCCTCCCTCCATCCCCTTCCTCCATCCTTACCCCATAGACCAGTTCTCCCACCATGCCATTCCTCCCTCCCTCCATCCCCTTACCCCCTATAGACCAGTTCTCCCACCATCCATTCCTCCCTCCCTCCATCCCCTTCCTCTCTCCATCCTTACCCCATAGACCAGTTCTCCCACCATCCATTCCTCCCTCCCTCCATCCCCTTCCTCTCTCCATCCTTACCCCATAGACCAGTTCTCCCACCATGCCATTCCTCTCTCCATCCTTACCCCATAGACCAGTTCTCCCACCATCCTTACCCCATAGACCAGTTCTCCCACCATGCCCTTCCTCTCTCCATCCTTACCCCATAGACCAGTTCTCTCTCCATCCTTACCCCATAGACCAGTTCTCCCACCATGCCATTCCAGATCTTGGTCTCGGGGTCTCTGGCTCCGTACTTGCCGTCAGGGACGATGGCGATCTTGTACTTGATGCCGATGTGTTTGGCGATCTCTGAGGCCAAGTCCACGCAGTAGCCCTCGAACTGGTCATTCCCCTCAAACATCTCCCAGTTCTTCTTCAGCATCACATACGGACCTTCCTACATCCACAAACACACCAATCAGAGACAGAGAGGGTGGTGCGGGGAGGTCAAACTGACCAATGAACTCACACTGACCACTGACTAACAAACCGGGGGCCTATTTTGGAGAGGAGGAGCTTTTTGGAATGACATTCACCCGGCGCCAAAGCCTCCACTGGATGACGGTATCACAGTGACTGAGACAAAACATACATTCTATGGCAACCAAAGAAAATATTACAGGGCATTTTAAAAGGCCACTGTGTGAGGAGCACTGTTGTATATCATCATAGTCTGTGACTGGTGCCAAGTTTATGTACTCTGTCTTCCCTCTAAGACTAAGCACCTCCTTTTGAAGAAACAAGCTCCACACAGATGATGTATGTTAAAAAGAACAAGTGAACGGCAGAATGGTAGAAGAGAGAGGTCAGCAGCTATAGATTGGAGAGGTCGCAGGTCTGGAGGAAGATACACAGAGAAGCTGAATTCTGTGTCTGGAGAGAACCTTTACACCTCAAACAGGAGAAATGAGCAGTAAGAACACACACGGGCAGGCAAACACACACACACCCTGACTGACACGCACATCTATCAGGAGGGTGGAGTTCCAGAGAGACACACAGGTGGTACAAGGCCTGAGGCCTCTTCCTCTAGTCTACAGAACAATCGTCTGACGTAGCAGATTCAACTCCCAGATTCAAATGATTGAAGGTATGAAACGTGAAAGGAAGCTATTATAGTATTCACACTCATAGGCTTTCAAATGGTTTTTACATCTATCAAATTCATTGAAATAGGTGTATAAACATTACATGAAATATAAAATAAAAAAAATCAAATTCACGTACACGTTTTCATTTATAATGTTAATTTACAAGTGAAATTGATACATTTCAAGAGACTTCATTCCTGGCTCACCAAGGAACCTGCCAGAATAAAGCACACAGGGAAATAGGTCACGTGAAATGAAACACGTTGTTTTTACACAAATCAAAGGGGGAAATATAAACGCATAACATTTTTAGAGACATGTTTACATTGTATCAGTTACATACCATTAGTCTAGAATGATATCACCAAAGAAACACATCTCAAGCCATACTGGGCTATGTCCTAACTTGAGGCGTGTACACGACACTGTAACTCAATGTAAATGGGAGAGTTGTGTGAATATCTGAGTTACTCACACGGATCTCAAGGTAGAATCAAGCCTGATGTGCCTAAATTTGCATTTATTAAGTGGCTAAACATTACTAGAATGTACATTATCTTTAACGCAGATTCTTGTCACATTTGTACATGTTGTCCAAGCATCAAAGCACATGTATTTTTCTAAACCTCATTATCATACACACATTAGCAGCCCCTCTGAGATCTCTCTTCTTAATGAAGTCACAAACACAGACAAAGATTCTACCAAACATAGCGTGCTGCTCCAACCTACAAACCCATAGTTAGGTCTTAAAGGCATAATCCACACTAAAATCATCTCATCAACAGTCTAAACCCGAGCTGAGTTCATATTTCATGCCATCTGTTGTGAAGGTACATAATATGCATCTTATTCCATTTTATTAGACGGTACAAAAGGGACCATCTTAAAATATGAATCCGAATGTACTGTACTGTGTGATCTAGAGACCAGATGGTGTACTGTATTGTTTATGAGGATCTAGAGAACAGATGGTGTACTGTACTGTGTATGAGGATCTAGAGAACAGATTGTGTACTGTACTGTGAATGAGGATCTAGAGAACAGATGGTGAACTGTACTGTGTATGAGGATCTAGAGAACAGATGGTGAACTGTACTGTGTATTAGGATCTAGAGAACAGATGGTGTACTGTACTGTGTATTAGGATCTAGATAACAGATGGTATACTGTACTGTGTATTAGGATCTAGAGAACAGATGGTGTACTGTACTGTGTATTAGGATCTAGATAACAGATGGTATACTGTACTGTGTATGAGGATCTAGAGAACAGATGGTGAACTGTACTGTGTATTAGGATCTAGAGAACAGATGGTGTACTGTACTGTGTATTAGGATCTAGAGAACAGATGGTGAACTGTACTGTGTATTAGGATCTAGAGAACAGATGGTGTACTGTACTGTGTATTAGGATCTAGATAACAGATGGTATACTGTACTGTGTATTAGGATCTAGAGAACAGATGGTGTACTGTACTGTGTATTAGGATCTAGAGAACAGATGGTGTACTGTACTGTGTATTAGGATCTAGATAACAGATGGTATACTGTACTGTGTATGAGGATCTAGAGAACAGATGGTGAACTGTACTGTGTATTAGGATCTAGAGAACAGATGGTGTACTGTACTGTGTATGAGGATCTAGAGAACAGATGGTGAACTGTACTGTGTATGAGGATCTAGAGAACAGATGGTGAACTGTACTGTGTATTAGGATCTAGATAACAGATGGTATACTGTACTGTGTATTAGGATCTAGAGAACAGATGGTGTACTGTACTGTGTATTAGGATCTAGATAACAGATGGTATACTGTACTGTGTATTAGGATCTAGAGAACAGATGGTGTACTGTACTGTGTATTAGGATCTAGATAACATATGGTGAACTGTACTGTGTATGAGGATCTAGAGAACAGATGGTGAACTGTACTGTGTATGAGGATCTAGAGAACAGATTGTGTACTGTACTGTGAATGAGGATCTAGAGAACAGATGGTGTACTGTACTGTGTATTAGGATCTAGAGAACAGATGGTGAACTGTACTGTGAATGAGGATCTAGAGAACAGATGGTGTACTGTACTGTGTATTAGGATCTAGAGAACATATGGTGTACTGTACTGTGTATGAGGATCTAGAGAACAGATGGTGTACTGTACTGTGAATGAGGATCTAGAGAACAGATGGTGTACTGTACTGTGTATTAGGATCTAGATAACATATGGTGAACTGTACTGTGTATGAGGATCTAGAGAACAGATTGTGTACTGTACTGTGAATGAGGATCTAGAGAACAGAGGGTGAACTGTACTGTGTATGAGGATCTAGAGAACAGATGGTGTAGAAAGAACATGGGCTCATCTTGATTTTAGTCTACTTATGGATAATTTATGGATACTTATGGATAATTCTCTTTTTAACCCTGCT
>NW_027009086.1:0-7500 GCF_036934945.1 Oncorhynchus masou masou | reverse complement strand
TAGAAGCCATTTTAGATCATTGGGATGCATCCTCTGTGTTTTACGGAAAGGAGGAGCCAGAGGAGTACATTACCATGATAGTTGTCACGACGACTGTCCTGTTCTCCAAGCTGAATGTGTCATTGGACAACAACACCTCATTTTGGACCAGAACAGTTTGTCAATGTCATTCCAGTAGCCAATCTGCGAGAGGTAGGGAGGGGGTTAAAACCAGGCAAAACTGTATTTTCATCAAATCAAAATAATTTCTCCATGTGCCTGTGTGTCTATTCCTACCCGTTGTGGTCGTTGCTCTTCAGTTCAAACATACGTCCATGGTGTAGTTGACTCTGCGGCCGTAGTGGTCAAACTGGATGTTACCTGTTAGACCCTGGATGCGCACCTGGAGACAGGACAACAGAGAACACAGGTCAGAACAAAAGAACAGGCAGCAACATAGAACAATAAGGACACATAGGACCAAAGGATACCTGTTTGAGTGTGCGTTCCATGTCTATGCCCTGGTTCAGGGAGCAGCTGGGTTGGCCAGACAGTCTCCAGCATTTCCTCTACGGGGAGATGTCTATCTTCTGACGACGCAGGTTCCTGAAGGCCTCGGCCATCACCAACACCCCCATGGGAGCAGGCAGGTGTACTGGGGAGAGGGGAAGAGGAGGGAGGGACGGAGAGAGAGGAAGAGGAGGTAGACGGAGAGGGGGAAGAGGAGGAGGATGGAGAGGGGGGAAGAGGGAGGAGGATGGAGAGAGGAAGAAGGGGAGGAGGGACGGGGGAGAGGAAAAGGAGGAGGATGGAGGAGAGGAAGAGGAGGAGGATGGAGAGAGAGGTAGAGGAGGAGGACGGAGAGAGAGGAAAAGGAGGAGGATGGAGAGAGAGAGGGAAGAGGAGGAGACGGGGAGAGGGAAGAGGAGGAAGGAGGAGAGAGGAAGGAGGAGGACGGGGAGAGAGGAAAAGGAGGAGGAGGGCGGAGAGAGAGAAAGAGGAGGAGGATGGAGAGAGGAAGAGAGGAGGAGGACGGGGAGAGGAAAATGAGGAGGATGGAGAGAGAGGGAAGAGGAGGAGGGACGGGGGGAGAGGGGGAAAGGAGGAGGGACGGAGGAGAGAGGAGAGGAGGAGGGACGGAGAGAGAGGAAGAGGAGGAGGGACGGAGAGAGAGGAAGAGGAGGGAGGGACGGAGAGAGAGGAAGAGGAGGAGGAGGACGGGGAGAGAGGAAAAGGAGGAGGGACGGAGAGAGAGGAAGAGGAGGAGGATGGAGAGAGAGGGAAGAGGAGGAGGACGGAGAGAGAGAGGAAGAGGGGAGGAGGATGGAGAGAGAGGAAGAGGAGGAGGATGGAGAGAGAGAGGAAGAGGAGGAGGGGCGGGGGAGAGGGGAAAGGGAGGAGGGACGGAGAGAGGAAGAGGAGGAGGGCCGGGGGAGAGGGGAAAGGAGGGAGGGACGGAGAGAGAGGAAGAGGAGGAGGACGGAGAGAGAGGGAGAGGAGGGACGGGGGGAGAGGAGGGAAGGAGGAGGACGGAGAGAGAGGAAGAGGAGGAGGATGGAGAGAGAGGAAGAGGAGGAGGGGACGGAGAGAGAGAGGGAAAAGGAGGAGGGACGGAGAGAGAGGGAAGAGGGGAGGAGGATGGAGAGAGGAAGAGGAGAGGGACGGGGAGAGGAAAAAAGGAGGAGGATGGAGAGAGAGAGGAAGAGGAGGAGGACGGGGGAGAGAGGAAGAGGAGAGGGACGAGAGAGAGGAAGAGGGGAGGAGGGAATGGGGAGAGAGGAAGAGGGAGGAGGGGACGGAGAGAAGAAGAGGAGGAGGGACGGGGAGAGAGGAAGAGGGGAGGAGGGGCGGAGAGAGAGGAAGGGAGGAGGGGCGGGAGAGAGAGGAAGAGGAGGAGGGACGGAGAGGAGAGGGAAGGAGGGGACGGGGAGAGAGGAAGAGGAGGAGGACGGGGAGAGAGGAAGAGGAGGGAGGATGGAGAGGGGAAGAGGAGAAGGAGCGGGGGAGAGAGGGAGAGGAGGAGGACGGGGAGAGGAAGAGGAGGGAGGACGGAGAGAGAGGAAGAGGAGGGAGGACGGGGAGAGAGGGAAGAGGAGGAGGATGGAGAGAGAAGAAGAGGAGGAGGGACGGGGGAGAGAGGAAGGAGGAGGGGCTGGAGAGAGGAAGAGGAGGAGGGGACGGGGAGAGAGGAAGAGGAGGGAGGGGCGGAGAGAGGAAGAGGGAGGAGGAGCGGGGGAGAGAGGGAAGAGGAGGAGGACAGGGGGAGAGGGGAAAAGGAGGAGGATGGAGAGAGGGAAGAGGAGGAGGACCGGACGGAGAGGGAGGAAGAGGAGGAGGGGACGGGGGAGAGAGGAAGAGGAGGAGGGGACGGAGAGAGGAGAGGGGAGGAGGATGGAGATGGAGAGGGGAAGAGGAGGAGGGACGGAGAGAGGGAAGAGGAGAGGACGGGGAGAGAGGAAGAGGAGGAGGGACGGAGAGAGAGGAAGAGGAGGAGGATGGAGAGGGGGAAAGGGAGGAGGGACGGGGGAGGGAAAGGAGGAGGGACGGAGAGAGAGGAAGGAGGAAGGGGAGGAGAGGAAGAGGGAGGAGGAGCGGAGAGAGAGGAAGAGGAGGAGGACGGGGAGAGGGGAAGAGGAGGAGGGACGGAGAGAGAGGAGGAGGGGCGGGGGAGAGGGGAAAAGGAGGAGGGACGGAGAGAGAGGAAGAGGAGGAGGATGGAGAGAGAGGAAGAGGAGGAGGGACGGAGAGAGAGGAAGAGGGAGGGAGGGACGGGAGAGGGGGAAAGGAGGAGGATGGAGAGAGGAAGAGGAGGGAGGATGGAGAGAGGGAGGAGGAAGGACGGGGAGAGAGGAAGAGGAGGAAGGGACGGAGAGAGAGGAAGAGGAGGGGGATGGAGAGAGAAGAAGAGGAGGAGGACGAGGGAAAGGAAAAGGACTGGAGAGAGGGAAAGGAGGAGGACGCGGAGAGAGGAAGAGGAGGAGGACGGAGAGAGGGAAGAGGAGGAGGGACGGAGGGAGAGAGGAGAGAGGAGGAGGATGGGGAGAGAGGAAGAGGAGGAGGATGGAGAGAAGGAGGAGGGGAGGACAGAGAGAGGAAGAGGGGCGGGGAGAGAGGAGAAGAGGAGGAGGATGGAGAGAGAGGAAGAGGATGGAGGGAGGGGACGGAGAGAGAGGAAGGAGGGGAGGATGGAGAGAGGGGGAAGAGGAGAAGGAAAGAGAGGAAGAGAGGAGGAGATGGAGAGAGAGGGAAGAGGACGAGGATGGAGGAGAGGGGAAGAGGAGGAGGCGGGGAGAGGGAAAGAGGAGGAGGACGGAGAGAGAGGAAGAGGAGGAGGGACGGAGAGAGGAAGAGGAGGAGGGACGGAGAGAGGGGAAAGGAGGCGGGACGGGGGAGAGGGGAAAGGAGGAGGACGGAGAGAGGGAAAAGAGGGAGGGGAGGACGGGGGAGAGGGGAAAAGGAGGGGAGGACGGAGAGAGAGGAAGAGGAGCGGAGCGGAGGGAAGAGGGAGGAGAGAGGAGAAGAGGAGGAGGACGGAGAGAGAGAGGAAGAGGAGGGAGGGACGGGGGAGAGGGGAAGAGGAGGAGGATGGGGAGAGGAAGAGGAGGAGGGGCGGGGGAGAGAGGAAGAGGAGGAGGCGGGGAGAGAGGAGAGGAAGGACGGAGAGGAAGAGGAGCGGACGGAGAGAGAGGAAGAGGAGGAGGACGGGAGGAAGAGGAGGAGGAGGATGGAGAGAGGGAAGAGGAGGAGGACGGAGAGAAAGGAGTAGATTAGATGATTTTACATGAACAGCCTAGAGCCTATAGCAGACATGAAGATGTCTGTTTGAGAGATAGGCAAGGCCTGTTCAGGCTGTGGGTTCCTCTCTTGACGATCCACTGGATTACATTTGAACATTTTAGTAATTTAGTTGTTGCTCTTATCCAGAGCGACTTACGGTCAAAGGGCAAGTGTTGGTTCAGGTTCAGGTTTTGGGAGGTGGGTTGTGGTGAAAAGGGGTTATTTAACATACTCTTTGAAGGAGGAAGGTTTCAGGTGTTTTTGGAAGATGGGTAGGAGAAGCTGCTTCCACCATTGGGGTGCCAGAATAGAGAGAGCTTGGACTGGGCTGCCATCGTGGGTGTGGGAGGGCCAAGAGAATAGAGGTGGCAGAACGGAGTGCTCGGGTTGGGGTGTAGGATTTGAGCCAGAGCCTGAAGTTAGAGGGGCAGTTCCTCTTGCTCCTCTGTAGGGAAGCACCATGGTCTTCCAGTGGATCTAAGTTTTCAGCTGGGTGCCAGTGGAGTGAGGACGGGTGACATGGAGAATTTGGGAAGGTTGGATGTGTTGCAGGGGTTAGGTGGAGCAAGCAGGGAACCCAGCCAACAGTGAGTTGCAGTCCAGAGAGGTGATGACATTTATCTGGATTAGGACCTTTGCCACTTCCTGTGTGAGGCAGGGTCACTTGTAGAGAACGTCAGGGTGTTGTCCAGGGTCACACCGAGTTGTCAACCGTGGTGGAGAAGTCTTTGAGTGGACAAGCCTTCCCTGGGAGGAAGAGAAGCTCTGTCTTGTCGAGGCTGAGCTTGAGGTGGTAGGCCGACATCCAAGCTGGGATATCTCCCAGGCATGCAGAGATTCATGTCACCACCTGGGTGTCAGAAGGGGGAAGAGGAGAAAAGTAGTTGAGTGTCATTCGTATAGCAATGATAGGAGAGACCATGTGAGGATATGATTGAGCCGAGTGACTTGGTGTATAGAGAGAAGAGGAGGAGGGCCAAAAACCAAGCCCTGGGGTACACCAGTAGTGAGAGTATGTGGTGCAGACACAGATCCTCTCCACATCACCTGGTAGGAGCAGCCTGCCAGGTAGGATGCAATCCAACAGTGTACAGAGCCTGAGACGTCCAGGCCTGAGGAAGGTGGAAAGGGAGGATCTGATGGTTCCACGCTGTCAAAGGCAGCGGATAGATCTAGGAGGATGAGAACAGGAGGCTTGAGTCCGTTTTGGCAGTGCGGAGAGCCTCATAGCAGAAAAGCAGTCTCAATTGAGTGACCAGTCTTGAAGCCTGGCTGTTTGGGGTCAGGAAGATCGTTCTGATAGAGATAACAAGAGAGTTGATCAGAAACAGCACACTCAAGTGTTTTCAAAAGGAAAGAAAGAAGAGAGGGTTTTAAAGGTCAGATGAGTCGAGTGTTGGTTTCTTGAGGAGGGGACCGACTCGGGACATTTTGAAGTCAGAGAGGATGCAGCCAGTAGTCAGGGATCAGTTGATGAGGGAAGTAAGGAATGGGAGAAGGGAGGAAGGAATGGGGTCGAGCGGGCAGGTTGTCGGGTGGCCAGACCTCACTAATCGCAGGATTTTATCTAGAGAGAGAGGGGAGAAAGAGGTCAAGACATAGGGTAGTTATGTGTGAGGGGAACCAGTGGACTCAATAGGCTGAGTGAATGAGTGGGACCAGTGGACTCAATAGGCTGAGTGAATGAGTGGGACCAGTGGACTCAATAGGCTGAGTGAATGAGTGGGACCAGTGGACTCAATAGGCTGAGTGAATGAGTGGGACCAGTGGACTCAATAGGCTGAGTGAATGAGTGGGACCAGTGGACTCAATAGGCTGAGTGAATGAGTGGGACCAGTGGACTCAATAGGCTGAGTGAATGAGGAACAGATGTCGTCAACATTCTTTTCAAAGTGGTTGACAAAGTCGTCCGGAGAGAGGGAGCAGGAATGGGGAGGAATGGAGGATAAAGGAGGGAGAAAAAGGTGGAAAATAGTTTCCTAGAGTTAGAGGCAGAAGCTTGAAATTTAGAGTGATAGAAAGTTGCTTTTGCAGTGGATACATAGGAAGATAAAGTAGAGAGAAGGGACTGAAAGGATGATAGGTCCTCCAGAAGTTTAGTTTTCCTTATTTTTCACTCAGCTGCCGCAGCCCTATTCTATGCGCTTGCAATGAGTCACTCAGCCACGGAGCTGGATAGGAGGGCTGAGCTGGATAGGAGGGCCGAGCTGGATAGGAGGGCCGAGCCGGATAGGAGGGCCGAGCCGGATAGGAGGGCCGAGCCGGATAGGAGGGCCGAGCCGGATAGGAGGGCCGAGCCGGATAGGAGGGCCGAGCCGGTTAGGAGGGCCGAGCTGGATAGGAGGGCCGAGCCGGATAGGAGGGCCGGGCCGGATAGGAGGGCCGAGCCGGATAGGAGGGGCCGAGCCGGATAGGAGGGCCGAGCCGAATAGGAGGGCCGAGCCGGATAGGAGGGCCGAGCCGGATAGGAGGGCCGAGCTGGATAGGAGGGCCGAGCTGGCCGGAAGGAAAGGGACAGTGCGAATCATATGATGCAAAAAGGGAGGAGAATAGGGTTGAAGAGGGGGAGATAGGTGACAACAATGTCAAGCTTGAGTGGACAAGTGACAGTGATAGCATGGAATTCAAATGAGGAGATGGAGAAATGAGTAGCCCTGTGCCATCCCCATGACAACCAGACGCTCTTGGGCTATGAGAGAACATGTGGTCTGTTGAAGAGAGCAGCTGGAGTAGCAGTGTTCGCTGGGGTGATACATGTCTCTGTCAGGGCCAAAAAGTCAAGGGACTGAAGGGCAGCATAGGCTGAGATGAACTCTGCATTCTGGACCGCATTTAAGCAGTTCAAACGCTGCCAGAGACCTTGAATTCCACATGGGTTGTGCACACAGGGTACATTAATTACAAGGGTTGCAGCCAAGGGGTGGGGAGCGCCTGTAAAGCCTACAGGGAGAAGCATGAACAGGTTTAGAAAACATACACATGGTTGCCAAAGCTACAAAGAGCAAATGAGATCATCTGAAAATAACTAAGTAACATACGATAGTGAGAAAGTGGTGTGGAACCTTCCTATCTTTCCTTCACGAAGAACTCTGCAGAAATGTATGAATTAAGTCTCATTTATGTGAATGAATGGATCCCCATGAGACCCGTCTGCGGCAATGAGATACTGATTTAAGAGAGACATGACAGTCTTCAAGAGGAGGTTTATCTAACAGATCTGTAATCAGGTAAGACAAACAGCACTACGGAGGTATTCACACACATAGCAGGGTGCCCTCACGTCAACAACCACACACACACACATAGCAGGGTGCCCTCACGTCAACAACCACACACACACACATAGCAGGGTGCCCTCACGTCAACAACCACACACACACACATAGCAGGGTGCCCTCACGTCAACAACCACACACACACACATAGCAGGGTGCCCTCACGTCAACAACCACACACACACACATAGCAGGGTGCCCTCACGTCAACAACCACACACACACACATAGCAGGGTGCCCTCACGTCAACAACACACACACACACACATAGCAGGGTGCCCTCACGTCAACAACCACACACACACACATAGCAGGGTGCCCTCACGTCAACAACCACAAACACACACATAGCAGGGTGCCCTCCACGTCAACAACCACACACACACACATAGCAGGGTGCCCTCACGTCAACAAACACACACACACACATAGCAGGGTGCCCTCACGTCAACAACACACACACACACA